>NW_027036683.1:7500-15334 GCF_034236695.1 Oncorhynchus nerka | reverse complement strand
ATCTTCCCTCTCCTTCTATCTTCCCTCATTCTATCTTCCATCTTCCTCCCTTCTATCTTCCCTCTCCTTCTATCTTCCCTCTCCTTCTATCTTCCCTCTCCTTCTATCTTCCCTCTCTTCCTCTTCTATCTTCCCACTCCTTCCATCTTCCCTCCTTCTCTCTTCCCTCTTCTATCTTCCTCCTCCTTCTCTCTTCCCTCCTTCCATTTTCCTCTTTCCTCTCCTATCTTCCCTCCTTCTATCGTCCCTCCTTCTATCTTCCCTTATTCTATCTTCCCCTCTCCTTCTATCTTCCCTATCCTTCTATCTTCCCTCCCTTCCATCTTCCCTCCTTCTCTCTTCTCTCCTTCTATCTTCCTCTCCTTCTATCTTTCTCCTTCTATCTTCCCTTGTTCTATTTTCCCTCCCCTCTATCTTCCCTCTCTCTTCTATCTTCCCTCTCCTTCTATCTTCCCTCTCCTTCTATCTTCCCTCTCCCTTCTATCTTACTCTCCTTCTATCTTCCCTCCTATCTTCCTCTCCCTTCTCTCTTCACTCTCCTTCTATCTTCCCTCCTTCTATCTTCCCTCCTTCTATCTTCCCTCCTTCTCTCTTCCCTCCTTCTATCTTCTCTCCTTCTCTCTTCCTCTCCTTCTATCTTCCTCTCCTTCTCTCTTCCCTCTCCTTCTATCTTCACCTCTTCCCTCTCCTTCTATCTTCACTTCTTCCCTCTCCTTCTCTCTTCCCTCTCCTTCTATCTTCCCCTCCTTCTCTCTTCCCTCTCCTTCTCTCTTCCCTCTCCCTTCTATCTTCCCTCTCCTTCTATCTTCCCTCTCCTTCTATCTTCCTCTCCTTATATCTTCCCTCTCCTTCTATCTTCCCCTCCTTCTATCTTCCTCTCATTATATCTTCCCTCTCCTTCTATCTTCCCTCTCCTTCTATCTTCTCTCCTTCTCTCTTCCCTCTCCTTCTATCTTCCTCTCCTCTCTCTTCCCCTCTCCTTCTATTCCCTCTCTTCCTCTCTTCCTTCTATCTTCCCTCTCCTTCTATCTTCCCTCCTTCTATCTTCCCTTTCCTTCTATCTTCCCTCTCCTTCTATCTTCCCTCTCCTTCTATCTTCCCTCCTTCTATCTTCCCTCTCCTTCTATCTTCTCTCCTTCTCTCTTCCCTCTCCTTCTATCTTCCTCTCCTTCTCTCTTCCCTCTCCTTCTATTTTCCCTCTCTTCCCTCTCCTTCTATCTTCCCTTTCCTTCTATCTTCCCTCTCCTTCTATCTTCCCTCTCCTTCTATCTTCCCTCTCCTTCTATCTTCCCCCTTGTTCTATCTTCCCTCCTTCTATCTTCCCTCTCCTTCTATCTTCCCTCTCCTTCTATCTTCCCCCTTGTTCTATTTTCTCTCCTTCTATCTTCCCTATCCTTCTATCTTCCCTCCTTCTATCTTCCCTCCTCTCTCTTCCCTCTCCTTCTATCTTCCCTCTCCTTCTATCTTCCCTCTCCTTCTATCTTCCCTCTTGTTCTATTTTCCCTCCTTCTATCTTCCTCTCCTTCTATCTTCCTCTCTCCTTCTATCTTCCCCCTTGTTCTATTTTCCGTCCTTCTATCTTCCTCTCCCTTCTCTCTTCCCTCTCCTTCTATTTCCCTCTCTTCCCTCTCCTTCTATCTTCCCTCTCTTCTATCTTCCCTCCTTCTATCTTCCTTTCCTTCTATCTTCCCTCCTTCTATCTTCCCTCTCCTTCTATCTTCCTCCTTCTATCTTCCCTCCTTCTCTCTTCCTCCTTCTATCTTCCCTCTCCTTCTATCTTCCCTCTCCTTCTAACTTCCCTCTATGTTCTATCTTCCTCCTTCTATCTTCCCTCTCCTTCTATCTTCCCCCTTGTTCTATTTTCCCTCCTTCTATCTTCCCTCTCCTTCTATCTTCCCTCTCCTTCTATCTTCCCTCTCCCCTTCTATCTTCCCTCTCCTTCTATCTTCCCTCTCCTTCTATCTTCCCTCCTATCTTCCTCTCCTTCTCTCTTCCCTCTCCTTCTATCTTCCCCCTCCTTCTATCTTCCCCTCCTTCTATCTTCCTCTCCTTCTATCTTCCTCTCCTTCTCTCTTTCCTCTCCTTCTTTCTCTTTCCTCTCCTCTCCTTCTCTTTCATCTTCTTCTCTCTTTCCTCTCCTATTTTTCCTATCCTTGCTTTCACTAATGATATTTACACTTCCTTTTACATTCTCTCACTACCCTCCTTCTCTCTCTTCCTACTCTCTCTCCCTCTCACTACCCTCCTTCTCTCTCTTCCCCCCTCTCTCTCTTCCCCGTCTCTCGCTCGCTCTTCAGATGAAGGGATGTGGGACTCGTTTGTCAGGCTCCTCCCCCCCAGCAGTAGGTCAGTAACCGTGGAGATGGACCGTCTGAGGTCAGGGGTCGGATATGAGTTCCGGTGTCATCGCCTGTCATCGCTCACGGTTATGGAGAACCTAGCACGCTGTCCACCGCGCTCGCTGGTAAACACACACACACACACACACACACACACACACACACACACACATACACACACACACACACACACACACAGACACACACACACACACACACACACACACACAGTAACACACACACACATACACACACACACACACACAGACACACACACACACACACACACACACACATACACACACACACACACACACACACACAGACACACACACACACACACACACACACACACACACACACACACACACACAGTCTCTGTGTTAACGCTGTGCTGCCATCTAGTGTCAGACTGAAGCAGCTCCAGCTGTAACAGTATCAACAGCATCCTGTCACCAGACTGGTTATAAAGGCCTTCATAACAGTGATATGTCTCCATCCTGTCTCCAGACTGGTTATAAAGGCCTTCATAACAGTGATATGTCTCCAGACTGGTTATAAAGGCCTTCCTAACAGTGATATGTCTCCAGACTTTCACCAGACTGGTTATAAAGGCCTTCATAACAGTTATATGTCGCCAGACTGGTTATAAAGGCCTTCCTAACAGTGATATGTCTCCAGACTTTCACCAGACTGGTTATAAAGGCCTTCATAACAGTGATATGTCTCCAGACTGGTTATAAAGGCCTTCATAACAGTGATATGTCTCCAGACTGGTTATAAAGGCCTCCATAACAGTGATATGTCTCCCATCCTGTCACCAGACTGGTTATAAAGGCCTTCATAACAGTGATATGTCTCCATCCTGTCTTCAGACTGGTTATAAAGGCCTTCATAACAGTGATATGTCTCCAGACTGGTTATAAAGACCTTCATAACAGTGATATGTCTCCAGACTGGTTATAAAGGCCTTCATAACAGTGATATGTCTCCATCCTGTCTCCAGACTGGTTATAAAGGCCTTCATAACCGCGATATGTCTCCAGACTGGTTATAAAGGCCTTCATAACAGTGATATGTCTCCAGACTGGTTATAAAGGCCTTCATAGCAGTGATATGTCTCCAGACTGGTTATAAAGGCCTCCAGACTGGTTATAAAGGCCTTAACAGTGATATGTCTCAGACTGGTTATAAAGGCCTTCCTAACAGTGATATGTCTCCATCAACAGTGATATGTCTCAGACTGGTTATAAAGGCCTTCATAACAGTGATATATGTCTCAGACTGGTTATAAAAGGCCTTTCATAACAGACTGGTTATGAGCCTTCATAACGGTGGAATGTCTCCCATCCTGTCACCAGACTGGTTATAAAGGCCTTCATAACAGTGAAATGTCTCCCATCTCACCAGACTGGTTATAAAGGCCTTCATAACAGTGATATGTCTCCAGACTGGTTATAAAGTCATAACAGTGATATGTCAGACTGGTTATAAAGGCCTTCATAACAGTGATATGTCTCCATCCTGTCTCCAGACTGGTTATAAAGGCCTTCCTAACAGTGATATGTCTCCAGACTGTCTCAGACTGGTTATAAAGGCCTCCATAACAGTGATATGTTCAGACTGGTTATAAAGGCCTTCATAACAGTGATATGTCTCCATCCTGTCTCCCAGACTGGTTATAAAGGCCTTCCTAACAGTGATATGTCTCCAGACTGTCTCCAGACTGGTTATAAAGGCCTCCATAACAGTGATATGTCTCCAGACTGGTTATAAAGGCCTTCCTAACAGTGATCTGTCTTGTCCGTAGCGCTGTGGGACCGTCCCTTCTATGAGGAGTGGTGGTTCCTGTTGGTCCTGTCTCTGATTGGTCTGATCATGATCCTCATGTTGGTGTTCAGCCTCCTGCTGCACGGACACAACCACAAGTACAGGAGCTGCAGCACAGGTACAAACACCTACACACCTAATACACAGGTACACACCTAATACACAGGTACACACCTAATACACAGGTACACACCTACACACCTAATACACAGGTACACACCTAATACACAGGTACACACCTAATACACAGGCACACACACCTAATACACAGGTACACACCTAATACACAGGTACACACACCTAATACACAGGTACACACCTAATACACAGGTACACACACCTAATGCCTGGGTACACACCTAATACACAGTACACACACCTAATACACAGGTACACACACCTACACACCTAATGCACACGCACCTAATACACAGGTACACACCTAATACACAGGTACACACACCTAATACACAGGTACACACCTAATACACAGGTACACACCTAATACACAGGTACACACACCTACACACCTAATACACAGGTACACACACCTACACACCTAATACACAGGTACACACACCTACACACCTAATACACAGGTACACACACCTACACACCTAATACACAGGTACACACCTACACACCTACACACCTAATACACAGGTTTACACACCACAGACCTAATACACAGGTACACACACCTACACGCCTAATACACAGGTACACACACCTAATACACAGGTACACACCTAATACACACCTACACACCTAATACACAGGTACACACACCTACACACCTACACACCTAATACACAGGTACACACCTAATACACACCTACACACCTAATACACAGGTACACACACCTACACACCTAATGCAGGTACACACCTAATACACACCTACACACCTAATACATGTACACACCTAATACACACCTACACACCTAATACACAGGTACACACCTACACACCTAATACACAGGTACACACACCTACACACCTAATACACAGGTACACACACCTACACACCTAATACACAGGTACACACACCTACACACCTAATACACAGTACACACACCTACACACCTAATACACAGGTACACACACCTACACACCTAATACATACAGTGCCTTACAAAGTATTCGGCCCCCTTGAACTTTTGCGACCTTTTGCCACATTTCAGGCTTCAAACATAAAGATATAAAACTGTATTTTTTTGTGAAGAATCAACAACAAGTGGGACACAATCATGAAGTGGAGCGACATTTATTGGATATTTCAAACTTTTTAACAAATCAAAAACTGAAAAATTGGGTGTGCAAAATTATTCAGCCCCTTAAGTTAATACTTTGTAGCGCCACCTTTTGCTGCGATTACAGCTGTAAGTCGCTTGGGGTATGTCTCTATCAGTTTGCACATCGAGAGACTGAATTTTTTTCCCATTCCTCCTTACCAAAACAGCTCGAGCTCAGTGAGGTTGGATGGAGAGCATTTGTGAACAGCAGTTTTCAGTTCTTTCCACAGATTCTCGATTGGATTCAGGTCTGGACTTTGACTTGGCCATTCTAACACCTGGATATGTTTATTTTTGAACCATTCCATTGTAGATTTTGCTTTATGTTTTGGATCATTGTCTTGTTGGAAGACAAATCTCCGTCCCAGTCTCAGGTCTTTTGCAGACTCCATCAGGTTTTTCTTCCAGAATGGTCCTGTATTTGGCTCCATCCATCTTCCCATCAATTTTAACCATCTTCCCTGTCCCTGCTGAAGAAAAGCAGGCCCAAACCATGATGCTGCCACCACCATGTTTGACAGTGGGGATGGTGTGTTCAGAGAGTGATGAGCTGTGTTGCTTTACGCCAAACATAACGTTTTGCATTGTTGCCAAAAAAGTTCAATTTTGGTTTCATCTGACCAGAGCACCTTCTTCCACATGTTTGGTTTGTGTCCCAGGTGGCTTGTGGCAAACTTTAAACGACACTTTTTATGGATATCTTTAAGAAATGGCTTTCTTCTTGCCACTCTTCCATAAAGGCCAGATTTGTGCAATATACGACTGATTGTTGTCCTATGGACAGAGTCTCCCACCTCAGCTGTAGATCTCTGCAGTTCATCCAGAGTGATCATGGGCCTCTTGGCTGCATCTCTGATCAGTCTTCTCCTTGTATGACCTGAAAGTTTAGAAGGACGGCCAGGTCTTGGTAGATTTGCAGTGGTCTGATACTCCTTCCATTTCAATATTATCGCTTGCACAGTGCTCCTTGGGATGTTTAAAGCTTGGGAAATCTTTTTGCATCCAAATCCGGCTTTAAACTTCTTCACAACAGTATCTCGGACCTGCCTGGTGTGTTCCTTGTTCTTCATGATGCTCTCTGCGCTTTTAACGGACCTCTGAGACTATCACAGTGCAGGTGCATTTATACGGAGACTTGATTACACACAGGTGGATTGTATTTATCATCATTAGTCATTTAGGTCAACATTGGATCATTCAGAGATCCTCACTGAACTTCTGGAGAGAGTTTGCTGGACTGAAAGTAAAGGGGCTGAATAATTTTGCACGCCCAATTTTTAATACACAGGTACACACACCTACACACCTAATACAAAGGTACACACACCTACACACCTAATACACAGGTACACACCTACACACCTAATACACAGGTACACACACCTACACACCTAATACACAGGTACACACACCTACACACCTAATACACAGGTACACACACCTACACACCTAATACACAGGTACGCACCTAATACACGGGTACACACCTAATACACAGGTACACACGCCTACACACCTAATACACAGGTACACACCTAATACACAGGTACACACCTAATACACAGGTACACACACCTAATACACAGGTACACACATAATACACACCTACACACCTAATACACAGGTACACATCTAATACACAGGTACACGTCTAATACACAGGTACACACACCTACACACCTAATACACAGGTACACACACCTAATACACAGGTACACACCTAATACACAAGTACACACACCTAATACACAGGTACACACACCTACACACCTAATACACAGGTACACACACCTACACACCTAATACACAGGTACACACACCTAATACACAGGTACACACCTAATACACAGGTACACACACCTAATACACAGGTGCACACACCTACACACCTAATACACAGGTATACACCTAATACACAGGTACACACACCTAATACACAGGTACACACCTAATACACACCTACACACCTAATACACAGGTACACATCTAATACACAGGTGCACACCTAATACACAGGTACACACCTAATACACAGGTACACACACCTAATACACAGGTACACACCTAATACACAGGTACACACACCTAATACACAGGTACACACCTAATACACAAGTACACACACCTAATACACAGGTACACACACCTACACACCTAATACACAGGTACACACACCTAATACACAGGTACACACACCTAATACACAGGTACACACACCTACACACCTAATACACAGGTACACACACCTACACACCTAATACACAGGTACACACACCTAATACACAGGTACACACACCTAATACACAGGTGCACACACATACACACCTAATACACAGGTACACAAACCTAATACACAGGTACACACAATTA
>NW_027036682.1:0-15318 GCF_034236695.1 Oncorhynchus nerka | reverse complement strand
GCCAGGCGTTGAGTCTGTGAATAAGCCAGGCTTTGAGTCTGTGAATAAGCCAGGCTTTGAGTCTGAATAAGCCAGGCTTTGAGTCTGTGAATAATGAGTCTGTGAATAAGCTAGGCTTTGAGTCTGTGTATAAGCCAGGCGTTGAGTCTGTGAATAAGCCAGGCTTTGAGTCTGTGTATAAGCTAGGCGGTGAGTCTGTGAATAAGCCAGGATTTGAGTCTGTGTATAAGCCAGGCTTTGAGTCTGTGAATAAGCCAGGCTTTGAGTCTGTGTATAAACTAGGCGGTGAGTCTGTAGATAAGACAGGCTTTGAGTCAATGTATAAGCCAGGCTTTGAGTCTGTGTATAAGCCAGGCTTTGAGTCTGCAATAGCTAGGCGGTGTGTCTGTGAATAAGCCAGGCTTGGAGTCTGTGAATAAGCCAGGCTTTGAGTCTGTGAATAAGCCAGGCTTTGAGTCTGAATAAGCCAGGCTTTGAGTCTGTGAATAATGAGTCTGTGAATAAGCCAGGCTTTGGAGTCTGTGAATAAGCCAGGCTTTGAGTCTGAATAAGCCAGGCACGGAGTCTGTGAATAATGAGTCTGTGAATAAGCCAGGCTTTGAGTCTGTGTATAAGCCAGGCTTTGAGTCTGTGTATAAGCCAGGCTTTGAGTCTGTGTATAAGCTGTGAGCCAGCGGTGAGTCTGTGAATAAGACAGGCTTTGAGTGCAGTCCAGGCTTTGAGTCTGTGTATAAGCCAGGCTTTGAGTCTGTGAATAAGTATAATAAGCCAGGCTTTGAGTCTCAAGTCTGTATAAGCTAGGCTTTGAGTCTGTAAGCCAGGCTTTGTCTGTGAATAATGAGTCTGTGAATAAGCCAGGCTTTGAGTCTGTGAATAAGCCAGGCTTTGAGTCTGTGAATAAAGCCAGGCTTTGAGTCTGTGTATAATGAGTCTGTGAATAAACCAGGATTTGAGTCTGTGTATAAGCCCGGTGAGTCTGTGAATAAGCTTTGAGTCTGTGTATAAGCCAGGCGGTGAGTCTGTGTATAAGCTAGGCTTTGAGTCTGTGAATAAGCCAGGCGGTGAGTCCAGGCGTTGAGTCTGTGCCTAAGCCAGGCTTTGAGTCTGTAAATAAGCCAGGCTTTGGAGTCTGTGTATAAGCTAGGCGGTGAGTCTGCGAATAAGCCAGGCAGTGAGTCTGTGGGCAAGCCAGGCTTTGAGTCTGTGTATAAGCCAGGCTTTGAGTCTGTGAATATAATAAGCCAGGCTTTGAGTCTGTGTATAAATAAGCCAGGCGTTGAGTCTGTGAATAAGCCAGGCGGTGAGTGCTTTGAGTCTGTGTATAAGCCAGGCTTTGAGTCTGTGTATAAGCCAGGCTTTGAGTCTGTGTATAAGCCAGGCTTTGGTATAAGCTCTTTGAGTCTGTGAATAAGCCAGGCTTTGGGCTTTGAGTCTGTGTATAAGCCAGGCTTTGGAGTCTGTGAATAAGCCAGGCGATGAGTCTGTGTATAAGTGAGTCTGTGTATAAGCCAGGCTTTGAGTCTGTGAATAAGCCAGGCTTTGAGTCTGTGATAAGCCAGGCTTTGATCTGTGAATAATGAGTCTGTGGCCAATAAGCCAGGCTTTGAGTCTGTGTATAAGCCAGGCTTTGAGTCTGTGTATAAGCCAGGCTTTGAGTCTGTGTATAAGCCAGGCTTTGAGTTTGAATAAGCCAGGCTTTGAGTCTGTGTATAATGAGTCTGTGAATAAGCCAGGATTTGAGTCTGTGTATAAGCCAGGCTTTGAGTCTGTGTATAAGCCAGGCTTTGAGTCTGTGTATAAGCCAGGCGGTGAGTCTGTGTATAAGCTAGGCTTTGAGTCTGTGAATAAGCCAGGCTTTGAGTCTGTGAATAAACCAGGCGTTGAGTCTGTGTATAAGCCAGGCTTTGAGTCTGTAAATAAGCCAGGCTTTGAGTCTGTGTATAAGCTAGGCGGTGAGTCTGTGAATAAGCCAGGCAGTGAGTCTGTGAATAAGCCAGGCTTTGAGTCTGTGTATAAGCCAGGCGTTGAGTCTGTGAATAAGCCAGGCTTTGAGTCTGAATAAGCCAGGCTTTGAGTCTGTGAATAATGAGTCTGTGAATAAGCCAGGCTTTGAGTCTGTGAATAATGAGTCTGTGTATAAGCCAGGCTTTGAGTCTGTGAATAAGCCAGGCTTTGAGTCTGTGTATAAGCCAGGCTTTGAGTCTGTGTATAAGCCAGGCTTTGAGTCTGTGTATAAGCCAGGCGGTGAGTCTGTGTATAAGCTAGGCTTTGAGTCTGTGTATAATGAGTCTGTGTATAAGCCAGGCTTTGAGTCTGTATAAAGATGAGTCTGTGTATAAGCCAGGCGGTGAGTCTGCTTTGAGTCTGTGTATAAACCAGGCTTTGAGTCTGTGAATAAGCCAGGCTTTGAGTCTGTGTATAAGCCAGGCTTTGAGTCTGTGAATAAGCCAGGCTTTGAGTCTGTGTATAAGCCAGGCTTTGAGTCTTGAATAAGCCAGGCTTTGAGTCTGTCTGTATAAGCCAGGCTTTGGTCTGTGTATAATGAGTCTGTATAAGCCAGGCTTTGAGTCTGTGTATAATGGTCCCAGGCTTTGGTCTATGTATAAGCTTTGAGTCTGCCAGGCTTTGAGTCTGTGAATAAGCCAGGCTTTTGAGTCTGTGTATAAAGCCAGGCTTTAGGGTGAGTCTGTAATATAAATAAGCCAGGCTTTGAGTCTGAATAAGCCAGTGAGTCTGCTGATAATGGGTCTGTGAATAAGCCAGGCTTTGAGTCTGTGAATAATGAGTCTGTGAATAAGCCAGGCTTTGAGTCTGAATAAGCCAGGCTTTGAGTCTGTGAATAAGCCAGGCTTTGAGTTCAGAATCAGCCAGGCGTTGAGTCTGTGAATAAGCCAGGCTTTGAGTCTGGAAATAAGCCAGGCTTTGAGTCTGTGAATAATGAGTCTGTGAATAAGCCAGGCTTTGAGTCTGTGAATAATGAGTCATAGATAAGCTAGCTTTGAGTCTGTGTATAATGAGTCTGTGTATAAGCCAGGCTTTGAGTCTGTGTATAAGCTAGGCGGTGTGTCTGTGAATAAGCCAGGCTTTGAGTCTGTGAATAAGCCAGGCTTTGAGTCTGTGTATAAACCAGGCGTTGAGTCTGTGAATAAGCCAGGCTTTGAGTCTGTGAATAAGCCAGGCTTTGAGTCTGTGAATAAGCCAGGCGTTGAGTCTGTGAATAAGCCAGGCTTTGAGTCTGTGTATAAGCCAGGCTTTGAGTCTGTGTATAAGCCAGGCTTTGAGTCTGTGTATAAGCCAGGCTTTGAGTCTGTGTATAAGCTAGGCGGTGTGTCAGTGAATAAGCCAGGCTTTGAGTCTGTGAATAAGCCAGGCTTTGAGTTCAGAATAAGCCCCAGGCTTTTGAGTCTGATCTCAGCCAGAGGCGTTGAGTCTGTGAATCGCTAGGCGGTGAGTCTGTGAATAAGCCAGGCTTTGAGTCTGTATAAGCCAGGCTTTGAGTCTCAGAATAAGCCCGGCTATCTGTGAATAAGCCAGGCTTTGAGTCTGTGTATAAGCCAGGCGTTGAGTCATCAGAAACTCAAGCTTGTGCTTTGAGATCAGAATAAGCCAGGCGGTGAGTCTGTGAATAAGCCAGGCTTTGAGTCTGTGTATAAGCCAGGCTTTGAGTCTGTGTATAAGCCAGGCTTTGAGTCTGTGAATAAGCCAGGCTTTGAGTCTGTGAATAAGCCAGGCTTTGAGTCTGTGTATGTAAGCCAGGCGTTGAGTCTGTGAATAAGCCAGGCTTTGAGTCTGTGAATAAGCCAGGCTTTGAGTCTGAATAAGCCAGGCTTTGAGTGTGAATAATGAGTCTGTGAATAAGCCAGGCTTTGAGTCTGTGAATAAGCCGAGTCTGGAATAAGCCAGGCTTTGAGTCTGTGAATAAGCCAGGCTTTGAGTCTGTGTATGCTTGTATTTGAGTCTGTGTATAATGAGTCTGTGTATAAACCAGGCTTTGAGTCTGTGTATAAGCTGGGCGGTGAGTTCAGAATAAGCCAGGCTTTGAGTCTGTGAATAAGCCAGGCTTTGAGTCTGAATAAGCCAGGCTTTGAGTCTGTGAATAATGAGTCTGTGAATAAGCCAGGCTTTGAGTCTGTGAATAATGAGTCTGTGAATAAGCCAGGCTTTGAGTCTGTGAATAAGCCAGGCTTTGAGTCTGAGACAAGCCAGGCTTTGAGTCTGTGGAATAAGCCAGGCTTGAGTCTCAGAATAAGCCAGGCGTTGAGTCTGTGAATAAGCCAGGCTTTGAGTCTGAATAAGCCAGGCTTTTGAGTCTGTGAATAATGAGTCTGTGAATAAGCCAGGCTTTGAGTCTGTGAATAATGAGTCTGTGAATAAGCCAGGCTTTGAGTCTGTGTATAATGAGTCTGTGTATAAGCCAGGCTTTGAGTCTGTGTATAAGCTAGGCGGTGAGTCTGTGAATAAGCCAGGCTTTGAGTCTGTGAATAAGCCAGGCTTTGAGTCTGTGTATAAGCCAGGCGTTGAGTCTGTGAATAAGCCAGGCTTTGAGTCTGTGTATAAGCCAGGCGTTGAGTCTGTGAATAAGCCAGGCTTTGAGTCTGTGTATAAGCCAGGCTTTGAGTCTGTGTATAAGCCAGGCTTTGAGTCTGTGTATAAGCCAGGCTTTGAGTCTGTGTATAAGCCAGGCTTTGAGTCTGTGAATAAGCCAGGCTTTGAGTCTGTGTATAAACCAGGCGGTGAGTCTGTGTATAAGCCAGGCTTTGAGTCTGTGAATAAGCCAGGCTTTGAGTCTGTGTATAAGCCAGGCTTTGAGTCTGTGTATAAGCCAGGCTTTGAGTCTGTGTATAAGCCAGGCGGTGAGTCTGTGTATAAGCCAGGCTTTGAGTCTGTGTATAAGCCAGGCTTTGAGTCTGTGTATAATCCAGGCTTTGAGTCTGTGTATAATGAGTCTGTGTATAAGCCAGGCTTTGAGTCTGTGTATAGTGAGTCTGTGTTTAAGCCAGGCTTTGAGTCTGTGAATAAGCCAGGCTTTGAGTCTGTGTATAAGCTAGGCGGTGAGTCTGTGAATAAGCCAGGCGGTGAGTCTGTGAATAAGCCAGGCTTTGAGTCTGTGTATAAGCCAGGCTTTGAGTCTGTGTATAATGAGTCTGAATGTATAAGCTGGGCTTTGAGTCTGTGAATAAGCCAGGCGGTGAGTCTGTGAATAAGCCAGGCTTTGAGTCTGTGTATAAGCCAGGCTTTGAGTCTGTGTATAAGCCAGGCTTTGAGTCTGTGAATAAGCCAGGCTTTGAGTCTGTGAATAAGCCAGGCTTTGAGTCTGTGTATAAGCCAGGCGTTGAGTCTGTGAATAAGCCAGGCTTTGAGTCTGTGAATAAGCCAGGCTTTGAGTCTGAATAAGCCAGGCTTTGA
The DNA here is from genome assembly GCF_034236695.1 of Oncorhynchus nerka. Lineage (NCBI taxonomy): Eukaryota > Metazoa > Chordata > Actinopteri > Salmoniformes > Salmonidae > Oncorhynchus > Oncorhynchus nerka. The sequence goes on along the minus strand of NW_027036682.1, from coordinate 9,912 downwards.
GTGTGAATAATGAGTCTGTGAATAAGCCAGGCTTTGAGTCTGTGAATAATGAGTCTGTGAATAAGCCAGGCTTTGAGTCTGTGAATAAGCCAGGCTTTGAGTCTGTGTATAAGGAACATCCTAGTCTGTCCCTGCTGCCTGATTATAAAGGAACATCCTCGTCTGTCCCTGCTGCCTGATTATAAAGGAACATCCTCGTCTGTCCCTGCTGCCTGATTATAAAGGAACATCCTCGTCTGTCCCTGCTGCCTGATTATAAAGGAACATCCTAGTCTGTCCCTGCTGCCTGATTATAAAAGAACATCCTAGTCTGTCCTGCTGCCTGATTATAAAGGACCATCCTTTATAAAAGGACCTCTGCCTCTTTATCAGACAATTTGGATTTGCTGTAATCAGTAGCATCACGGAGGGCGAATCCCACACATAGTTACATAACAGGCTTCTGGTGGTGCATATGTTATCTGCTCCTCTTCTCCAGAGGCTCTCACACACACATTAGACACTCTCTACCCACACTACATATATACCATACATCATCTGATCTTCTTTAGCTTACTTCTCATTTATAATTTCAAAAATGCATGAGGTGTCTCTGGCAGGAGGTTGATGCATTATTTGGGATTTTGAAGTGTTAATAACTAGGAAAGTGTTTTGGTTCTTTGATAAGCTAGTAGTTGAGCGTGGTTGAACCATACGGTTGTGTTGCTGTGTGGCTTTGCACTATGGGACTCATTTATTAAGACTAGATCACAGCTTAGGTGGGTTTATTCTAAAGGTTTTAGGTGGGTCACTGACTGCACAAAACTGCCTCGGGACACACACACACACACACACACACAGCTGATCACAGAGGAGCCACATGTCAAGTCACGCTCTGAGAGAGGAGATATGAAGCCAGACAGGGAAAAATACAGGAGTATGACTGGAATGCACATCAACAACAGACTGGTAACTAGGGAAAGGCTACGGGGAAATAATGAGGAAGACAGAGGGAATGGGACCGACAGACAGACAGACAGGCAGACAGACAGACAGGCAGCTGAAGACGTACTGTAAACAACTTGGTCTTGGATAAGATGGTTTATTGTCAAAGAGATAAGATATTACAGAGATAAGATATTACAGAGAGTACAGTTAGAAGGTGAATAGGAAGTTGTCATGGTGATAATGGTTTATGATATTTTACAGGGTTCTGAATCAGATGACAGTTGGTTTATATCCATTCTCTGTTTTTCAACCTCGTTCTTCCTCTTCCTCCCTACCTCAAGAGTTCCCAGCGGGGCCACCCTGTCCTGTAACCAATGGCAACGTGGTCCAAACCCTTCCTCTGACCCGCAACCCCAGCAAGACATTCCGTGATCCCATCTCGACCCCCTACCCGGTCCACCGCCCTATTGGACCGGTTCAGTATGGGTAGTGTAGGCAGCCTAGTGGAGCGCCCCCAGACGCGTCCCCAGCTAAAGGCAGCCGGGCCGTGCCCCAGGTGGGACCCAGGCAGACCAACAGGATATTAAAGAAAGGTTTCAACCAGAGAGAGTTGCTCAACTACCTCAACATTACCAGGTTAGTGAGCTCTCTGATGCTCTTTAAAATGGCTGCCGTGTTTCATCAACATCACCAGGTTAGTGAACTTTCTGATAGGCACAAATGGCTGCCGTGTTTCATCAACATCACCAGGTTAGTGAACTCTCTGATAGGCACAAAATGGCTGCCGTGTTTCATCAACATCACCAGGTTAGTGAACTCTCTGATTAAGGCACAAAATGGCTGCTGTGTTTCATCAACAACACCAGGTTAGTGAACTCTCTGATAGGCACAAAATGGCTGCTGTGTTTTATCAACGTCACCAGGTTAGTGAACTCTCTGATAGGCACAAAATGGCTGATGTGTTTCATCAACGTCACCAGATTAGTGAACTCTCTGACAAGCACAAAATGGCTGCCGTGTTTCATCACCCAGATGGGTTTTATAGTAGAGAGTCTATGTATTCCATAAAGTGCAGACAAAGCGGTAAAGAGTTGTCTGTTTCAAATAGAAGGCATTGATGATGCTCTTGGGTAATAACATCACCTGTGATTCCATAGTGGTGTTAGTGCTACTGCCAGGTGGGTGCCACACAGTGAGCTGGTAGGAGGTTTTGACTATATTTGGGAAGTAGGCTATTACAATATAGTTGTAGCTTGATGAAATCAAAATCATTTTCATTTGTTTTTTCAAGTTTTAATATCACATGCCTCAGTACAGTGAAATACCTTTCTTGCAAACTCAAATATAAATCATTTTCATAACAAGCTGTTATTATCGCTCAGGAGAACAGGTTATCAATTGACTTGATTGGTTATCAAATGACTTGAAACCTGAATGAAAACCTTTATAATGATCCCAGCAGGAAAGAGGCCAAAGCGGGTAGCGGCCCAGGCAGCAGTAGGAAGGACATCTTCTCCAGCATGCAGTCCATGAAGAGAGAGCATGGACATGAGGAGGAAATACATCAAGATCTACCACAAAGACAGAACTGAGGTGGACGTGTCAAAGAACTCACTGCCCATTAGAGGGAAATATGAGAAGGTAAGAAGAATAATGATATCCCTGGGACAACATACTGTATAGGTATGATATCCCTGGGACAACATACTGTATAGGTATGATATCCCTGGGAATACATACCGTATAGGCATGATATCCCTGGGACTACATACTGTATAGGTATGATATCACTGGGACTACATACTGTATAGGTATGATATCCCTGGGACTACATACTGTATAGGTATGATATCCTGGGACAACATACTGTATAGGCATGATATCCCTGGGACTACATACTGTATAGGTATGATATCCCTGGGACAACATACTGTATAGGTATGATATCCCTGACTACATATAGGATGATATCCCTGGGACGATGATATCCCTGGGACAACATACTTTATAGGTATGATATCCCTGGGACAACATATAGGGATGATATCCTGGGACAACATACAGGGATGATATCCTGGGACAACATATAGGGATGATATCCTGGGACAACATACTGTATAGGTATGATATCCCTGGGACAACATATAGGGTTGATATCCCTGGGACAACATACTTTATAGGTATGATATCCCTGGGACAACATACTTTATAGGTATGATATCCCTGGGACAACATACTTTATAGGTATGATATCCCTGGGACAACATATAGGGATGATATCCCTGGGACAACATATAGGGATGATATCCCTGGGACAACATACTGTATAGGAATGATATCACTGGGACAACATACTGTATAGGTATGATATCACTGGGACAACATACTGTATAGGTATGATATCACTGGGACTACATACTGTATAGGAATGATATCACTGGGACAACATACTGTATAGGAATGATATCCCTGGGACAACATACTTTATAGGTATGATATCCCTGGGACAACATACTGTATAGGTATGATATCCCTGGGATGATATACAACTGGGATACTTTATAGGCATGATATCCCTGGGACAACATATAGGGATGATATCACTGGGACAAAATACTGTATAGGTATGATATCCCTGGGACAACATATAGGGAGGATATCCCTGGGACAACATACTGTATAGGTATGATATCCCTGGGACAACATACTGTATAGGTATGATATCCCTGGGACAACATACTGATATCCCTGGGACAACATACTGTATAGGGATGATATCACTGGGACAACATACTGTATAGGGATTATATCACTGGGACAACATACTGTAGGTATTATATCCTGGGACAACATATAGGTATGATATCACTGGGACAACATATAGGTATGATATCCCTGGGACTACATATAGGGATGATATCCCTGGGACGATGATATCCCTGGGACAACATACTGTATAGGTATGATATCCCTGGGACTACATACTGTATAGGTATGATATCCCTGGGACTACATATAGGGGATGATATCCCTGGGATTATATCACTGGGACAACATATAGGTATGATATCCCTGGGACAACATATAGGGATGATATCCCTGGGACAACATATAGGGATGATATCCCTGGGACAACATACTTTATAAGTATGATATCCCTGGGACAACATACTTTATAGGTATGATATCCCTGGGACAACATATAGGGATGATATCCCTGGGACAACATACTGTATAGGTATGATATCCCTGGGACAACATACTGTATAGGTATGATATCCCTGGGACAACATACTGTATAGGGATGATATCCCTGGGACAACATACTGTATAGGGATGATATCCCTGGGACAACATACTTTATAAGTATGATATCCCTGGGACAACATATAATAGGTTGATATCCCTGGGACAACATACTGTATAGGTATGATATCCCTGGGACAACATATATAGGTATGATATCCCTGGGACAACATACTGTATAGGCATGATATCCCTGGGACAACATACTGTATAGGTATGATATCACTTGGACAAATAATAGGGATTATATCCCTGGGACAACATACTGTATAGGGATGATATCCCTGGAACATACTGTATAGGTATGATATCACTGGGACAACATACTGTATAGGTAATGTTATCCCCATTATTTTAGCAACATAACCCATTTTAACATTAGACTCTTCTTAAAAAAGCTAAAAGGACATATCCCTGGGACTCTCATACTGTCTGTCTCTGATATCCAGCATGCCATCTCCCTACTGTCTAGTCTATGATATCCAGCATGCCATCTCCTCTACCTGTATAGGTCTGATATCCAGCTGGGACAACATACTGTATAGGCATGATATCACTGGTCTGTCTCTCTATACCTATGCTATCTCCCCTCTTTCCCTGTCTATATCACCTGGGACAACATACTGTATAGGTATGATCTCCCTGGGACAACATACTGTATATGTATGCCATATCACTGGGTCAAATATACTGTATAGGAATGAATCTCCTCAAAGAGTCTGTCTCTCTATTTATCCATACCTCCAGTATGCCATTTAGTCTGTCAACAACCTGTCTGTCTCTTTATACCCCATTTTAACATTAGCATGCCATCTCCCCTCCTGTCTTAAAAAAGCTTCATTAAAAGGGACATCCAGAGAATGTCTGTCTCTCTGCATGCCATCTCCCCTCTACCTGTCTGTCTCTCTATACCTCTCTCCCTGTCTGTCTCTCTGCTATCTCTATTCCCTCCAGCATGCCATCTCCTCTACCTGTCTGTCTCTCTATACCTCCAGCATGCCATCTCCCCTCTCTACCTGTCTGTCTCTCTTTACCTCCAGCATGCCATCTCCCCTCTACCTGTCTGTCTCTTCTATACCTCTCTCTCCCTGTCTGTCTCTATACCTCCAGAATGCTATCTCCCTCTCTCCTTCTGTCCTCTACCTGTCTGTCTCTTTATACTCTATCTCCTCTACCTGTCTGTCTCTATACCTCCAGCATGCCATCTCCCCTCTACCTGTCTGTCTCTCTATACCTCCAGCATATCCCCCTGCTACCTGTCTCTTTATACCTCCAGCATGCCATCTCCCCTCTACCTGCCTGTCTCTCTACCTACAGCATGCCATATCTACCTGTCTGTCTCTATACCTCCAGCATGCCATCTCCCCTCTCTTCCTGTCTGTCTCTCTCTACCTGCTGTCATCTTTATACCTCCAGTCATGCCATCTCCCTCCTACCTGTCTGTCTCTTATACCTCCAGCATGCCATCTCCCCCTCTACCTGTCTGTCTCTCTATACCTTCTCTACCTGTCTGTCTCTATACCTCCAGCATGCCATCTCCCCTCTCTTCCTGCCTGTCTCTTTATACCTCCAGCATGCCATCTCCCCTCTACCTGTCTATCTCTCTTTACCTCCAGCATGCCATCTCCTCTACCTGTCTGTCTCTCTATACCTCTCTCCCTGTTCCTGCCTCTCTCTATACCTCCAGAATGCCATCTCCCTCTTTCCCTGTCTGTCTCTTTATACCCAGCATGCCATCTACCTGTCTGTCTCTCTATACCTCCAGCATGCCATCTCCCCTCTCTACCTGTCTGTCTCTCTATACCTCCAGCATGCCATCTCCTCTCTCTACCTGTCTGTCTCTCTATACCTCCAGCATGCCATCTCCCTGTCTGTCTCTACCTGTCTACCTGTCTGTCTCTATACCTCCAGCATGCCATCTCCCTCTACCTCCTGTCTGTCTCTCTACCTGTCTGTCTCTTTATACTTCCAGCATGCCATCTCCTCTCTCTACCTGTCTGTCTCTCTATACCTCCAGCATGCCATCTCCCCTCTACCTGTCTGTCTCTCTATACCTCTCTACCTGTCTGTCTCTTTATACCTCCAGCATGCCATCTCCCCTCTCTTCCTGTCTGTCTCTCTATACCTCCAGCATGCAATATCCCTCTACCTGTCTGTCTCTTATACCTCCAGCATGCCATCTCCCCTCTCTTTCCTGTCTGTCTCTCTTTTTACCTCCAGCATGCCATCTCCCCCTCTTACCTGTCTGTCTCTCTACCTCTCTACCTGTCTGTCTCTTATACCTCCAGCATGCCATCTCCCTCTACCTGTCTGTCTCTCTATACCTCTCTACCTGTCTGTCTCTTTATACCTCCAGCATGCCATCTCCCTACCTACCTGTCTGTCTCTTTATACCTCTAGCATGCCATCTCCCCTCTACCTGTCTATCTCTTTATACCCATCTCTCCTTCTGTCTCTTTATACCTCCAGCATGCCATCTCCTCTCTACCTGTCTGTCTCTTTATACCTCCAGCATGCCATCTCCCCTCTCTTCCTGCCTGTCTCTCTATACCTCCAGCATGCCATCTCCCCTCTACCTGTCTGTCTCTTTATACCTCCAGCATGCCATCTCCCCTACCTGTCTGTCTCTGTATACCTCCAGCATGCCATCTCCCCCTCTACCTGTCTGTCTCTTTATACTCTCTAGCATGCCATCTCCCTTCTCTACCTGTCTGTCTCTCTATACCTCCAGCATACCATCTCCTCTCTACCTGTCTGTCTCTTTATACCTCTAGCATGCCATCTCCTCTCTACCTGTCTGTCTCTTTATACTATACCTCTCTACCTGTCTGTCTCTTTATACCTTAGCATGCCATCTCCCCTCTACTACCTGTCTGTCTCTCTATACCTCCAGCATGCCATCTCCCCTCTACCTGTCTGTCTCTTATACCTCCAGCATGCCATCTCCTCTCTACCTGTCTGTCTCTTTTTATACCTCCAGCATGCCATATCCCCTCTACCCGTCTCTCTCTATACCTCTACCTGTCTGTCTCTCTATACCTCTCTACCTGGTCTGTCTCTCTCAAACCTCTTTACCTGTCTGTCTCTCTTCTTCTTAAACCTCTACCTGGTCTGTTCCCTCTAAACCTCTCTACCTGTCTGTCTCTCTATACCTCTCTACCTGTCTGTCTCTCTATACATCTCTACCTGTCTGTCTCTCTATACCTCTCTACCTGTCTGTCTCTATACCTCTCTACCTGTCTGTCTCTCTATACATATCTACCTGTCTGTTTCTCTGTACCTCTCTACCTGTCTGACTCTCTATACCTCTCTACCTGTCTGTCTCTCTATACATCTCTACCTGTCTGTCTCTCATACCTCTCTACCTGTCTGTCTCTCTATACCTCTCTACCTGTCTGTCTCTCTATACATCTCTACCTGTCTGTCTCTCTATACATCTCTACCTGTCTGTCTCTCTATACCTCTCTACCTGTCTGTCTCTCTATACATCTCCACCTGTCTGTCTCTCTATACCTCTCTACCTGTCTGTCTCTCTATACATCTCTACCTGTCTGTCTCTCTATACCTCTCTACCTGTCTGTCTCTCTATACATCTCTACCTGTCTGTCTCTCTATACATCTCTACCTGTCTGTCTCTCTATACATCTCTACCTGTCTGTCTCTCTATACATCTCTACCTGTCTGTCTCTCTATACCTCTCTCCCTGTCTGACTCTACCTAGCATCTCTCTCTCTCTTACTTGACAGTTTCACCTACTAACTCATCTAGTCTTCCTCTCTCCCTCCAGTCTCTTCCCGGGCCGTCTGCCTTCAAGCTGGTCACACCCAAGAACTTCAGTTCCATGCAGAACCTCTACCCTGCCAAGATAGAGGACTCAGACCAGGGCCTTTCCAACGGGCTCCACCGGGCCTACGCACACACACCTAGAGCTGTCTCCACCTCCTCTTCCTCCTCCTCACCCTCCCGCCATGGAGGACCCACCTCCAGCGGAACCAAGGTGCCCGTTTTAGTCTGGTGATTTCTGTCTGGCCCTGAAACATGTACAGTGTCTGTTACTAGTGGTCTTTAAAAACGTCAGGAAGGGACTGTATCAATACTGTCCAATGTACCAGGATTATTATGGTGATGATTATGATGCTGCCGGTGATGATTATAGTGATGATGCATGCTGGTGATGATGATGGTGATGATGATGATGATGATAGTGATAATGCTGGTAATCATGATAGTGATGATGATGATAGTGATAATGATAGTGATGATGCTGGTGATGATGATGCTGGTGATGATGATAGTGATGATATGATGATAGTGATAATGCTGGTAATCATGATAGTGATGATGATGATGCTGATGATGATGCTGGTTATGGTGATGATAACAGTTGGTATTAATGTTGTGATACAGGCGGTGGCGTCAGTGCGTGGTCTGAGTCAGGAGGATGAGAACCTGTCAGACTCTGGTCATAACTCCATGAACAGTCTTCCTCCATACAGACCTCCCTTCAGACCACAGTTGGCTCACATCAGGTCAACTCCTGTTTCTCTGTGTCTGTCTCTCTCTGTGACTGTGTGTTTCTCTCTGTCTCTCTCTGTGTCTCTCTCTGTGTCTGTGTGTCTCTCTCTGTGACTGTGTGTTTCTCTCTGTGTCTGTGTGTCTCTCTCTGTGTATGTGTGTCTCTCTCTGTGTCTGTGTGTCTCTCTCTGTGTCTGTGTGTCTCTCTCTCTGTGTCTGTCTTTCTCTGTGACTGTGTGTCTCTCTCTCTGTGTCTGTCTTTCTCTGTGACTGTGTGTCTCTCTCTCTGTGTCTGTCTTTCTCTGTGTCTGTGTGTCTCTCTCTGTGTGTCTGTGTGTCTCTCTGTGTGTCTCTCTGTGTGTCTCTCTCTGTGTCTGTGTGTCTCGCTCTGTGTCTGTGTGTCTCTCTCTGTGACTGTGTGTCTTTCTCTGTGACTGTGTCTCTCTCTGTCTGTGTGTCTCTCTCTTTGTCTGTGTGTCTCTCTCTGTGTCTGTGTGTCTCTCTGTGTCTATGTGTGTCTCTCTCTGTGTCTGTGTGTCTCTCTCTGTGTCTATGTGTGTCTCTCTCTGTGTCTATGTGTGTCTATGTGTGTGTCTGTGTGTCTCTCTCTGTGTCTGTGTGTCTCTCTGTGTGTCTGTGTGTCTCTCTGTGTGTCTCTCTATGTGTCTCTCTGTGTGTCTGTGTGTCTCTCTCTGTGTCTGTGTGTCTCTCTGTGTGCCTGTCTGTGTCTATGTGTGTGTCTATGTGTGTGTCTGTGTGTCTCTCTGTGTCTGTGTGTCTCTCTGTGTGCCTGTCTGTGTCTATGTGTGTGTCTATGTGTGTGTCTGTGTGTCTCTCTGTGTCTGTGTGTCTCTCTGTGTGCCTGTCTGTGTCTATGTGTGTGTCTATGTGTGTGTCTATGTGTGTGTCTGTGTGTCTCTCTGTGTCTGTGTGTCTCTCTGTGTGCCTGTCTGTGTCTATGTGTGTGTCTATGTGTGTGTCTATGTGTGTGTCTGTGTGTCTCTCTGTGTCTGTGTGTCTCTCTGTGTGCCTGTCTGTGTCTATGTGTGTGTCTATGTGTGTGTCTGTGTGTGTGCTCTCTGTGTCTGTGTGTCTCTCTGTGTGCCTGTCTGTGTCTATGTGTGTGTCTATGTGTGTGTCTATGTGTGTGTCTGTGTGTCTCTC
>NW_027036681.1:0-15308 GCF_034236695.1 Oncorhynchus nerka | reverse complement strand
GCTGTACAGAAGCCCAGCCTAAAACCCCAAACAGCAAACAATGCAGGTGTAAAAGCACGGTGGCTAGGAAAAACTCCCTAGAAAGGCCAAAACCTAGGAAGAAACCTAGAGAGGAACCAGGCTATGTGGGGTGGCCAGTCCTCTTCTGGCTGTGCCGGGTAGAGATTATAACAGAACATGACCAAGATGTTCAAATGTTCATAAATGACCAGCATGGTCGAATAATAATAAGGCAGAACAGTTGAAACTGGAGCAGCAGCACAGTCAGGTGGACTGGGGACAGCAAGGAGTCATCATGTCAGGTAGTCTGGGGCACGGTCCTAGGGCTCAGGTCCTCCGAGAGAGAGAAAGAAAGAGAGAATTAGAGAGAGCATATGTGGGGTGGCCAGTCCTCTTCTGGCTGTGCCGGGTGGAGATTATAACAGAACGTGGCCAAGATGTTCAAATGTTCATAAATGACCAGCATGGTTGAATAATAGTAAGGCAGAACAGTTGAAACTGGAGCAGCAGCATGGCCAGGTGGACTGGGGACAGCAAGGAGTCATCATGTCAGGTAGTCCTGGGACATGGTCCTAGGGCCCAGGCCAGTTGAAACTGGAGCAGCAGCATGGCCAGGTGGACTGGGGACAGCAAGGAGTCATCATGTCAGGTAGTCCTGGGGCATGGTCCTAGGGCTCAGGTCCTCCGAGAGAGAGAAAGAAAGAGAGAAGGAGAGAATTAGAGAACGCACACTTAGATTCACACAGGACACCGAATAGGACAGGAGAAGTACTCCAGATATAACAAACTGACCCTAGCCCCCCGACACATAAACTAATGCAGCATAAATACTGGAGGCTGAGACAGGAGGGGTCAGGAGACACTGTGGCCCCATCCGAGGACACCCCGGACAGGGCCAAACAGGAAGGATATAACCCCACCCACTTTGCCAAAGCACAGCCCCCACACCACTAGAGGATATCTTCAACCACCAACTTACCATCCTGAGACAAGGCCGAGTATAGCCCACAAAGATCTCCGCCACGGCACAACCCAAGGGGCGCGCAAGCAGACAGGCCGACCACAACAGTGAATCAACCCACCCAGGTGACGCACCCCCAGGGACGGCATGAGAGAGCCCCAGTAAGCCAGTGACTCAGCCCCGTAACAGGGTAGAGGCAGAGAATCCCAGTGGAAAGAGGGGAATCGGCCAGGCAGAGACAGCAAGGGCGGTTCGTTGCTCCAGAGCCTTTCCGTTCACCTTCCCACTCCTGGGCCAGACTACACTCAATCATATGACCCACTGAAGAGATGAGTCTTCAGTAAAGACTTAAAGGTTGAGACCGAGTTTGCGTCTCTGACATGGGTAGGCAGACCGTTCCATAAAAATGGAGCTCTATAGGAGAAAGCCCTGCCTCCAGCTGTTTGCTTAGAAATTCTAGGGACAATTAGGAGGCCTGCGTCTTGTGACCGTAGCGTACGTGTAGGTATGTGCGGCAGGACCAAATCAGAGAGATAGGTAGGAGCAAGCCCATGTAATGCTTTGTAGGTTAGCAGTAAAACCTTGAAATCAGCCCTTGCTTTGACAGGAAGCCAGTGTAGAGAGGCTAGCACTGGAGTAATATGATCAAATTTTTTGGTTCTAGTCAGGATTCTAGCAGCCGTATTCAGCACTAACTGAAGTTTATTTAGTGCTTTATCCGGGTAGCCGGAAAATAGAGCATTGCAGTAGTCTAACCTAGAAGTGACAAAAGCATGGATTAATTTTTCTGCATCATTTTTGGACAGAAAGTTTCTGATTTTTGCAATGTTACGTAGATGGAAAAAGCTGTCCTCGAAATGGTCTTGATATGTTCTTCAAAAGAGATCAGGGTCAGAGTAACGCCGAGGTCCTTCACAGTTTTATTTGAGACGACTGTACAACCATTAAGATTAATTGTCAGATTCAACAGAAGATCTCTTTGTTTCTTGGGACCTAGAACAAGCATCTCTGTTTTGTCCGAGTTTAATAGTAGAAAGTTTGCAGCCATCCACTTCCTTATGTCTGAAACACATGCTTCTAGCGAGGGCAATTTTGGGGCTTCACCATGTTTCATTGAAATGTACAGCTGTGTGTCATCCGCATAGCAGTGAAAGTTTACATTATGTTTTTCGAATAACATCCCCAAGAGGTAAAATATATAGTGAAAACAATAGTGGTCCTAAAACAGAACCTTGAGGAACACCGAAATTTACAGTTGATTTGTCAGAGGACAAACCATTCACAGAGACAAACTGATATCTTTCCGACAGATAAGATCTAAACCAGGCCAGAACATGTCCGTGTAGACCAATTTGGGTTTCCAATCTCTCCAAAAGAATGTGGTGATCGATGGTATCAAAAGCAGCACTAAGGTCTAGGAGCACGAGGACAGATGCAGAGCCTCGGTCCGTTGCCATTAAAATGTCATTTACCACCTTCACAAGTGCCGTCTCAGTGCTATGATGGGGTCTAAAACCAGACTGAAGCATTTCGTATACATTGTTTGTCTTCAGGAAGGCAGTGAGTTGCTGCGCAACAGCCTTCTCTAAAATTTTGAGAGGAATGGAAGATTCGATATAGGCCGATAGTTTTTATATTTTCTGGGTCAAGGTTTGGCTTTTTCAAGAGAGCTTTATTACTGCCACTTTTAGTGAGTTTGGTACACATCCAGTGGATAGAGAGCCGTTTATTATGTTCAACATAGGAGGGCCAAGCACAGGAAGCAGCTCTTTCAGTAGTTTAGTTGGAATAGGGTCAGTATGCAGCTTGAAGGTTTAGAGGCCATGATTATTTTCATCATTGTGTCAAGAGATATAGTACTAAAGACTTGAGCGTCTCTCTTGATCCTAGGTCCTGGCAGAGTTGTGCAGACTCAGGACAACTGAGGTTTGGAGGAATACGCAGGTTTAAAGAGGAGTCCGTAATTTGCTTTCTAATAATCATAATCTTTTCCTCAAAGAAGTTCATGAATTTATCACTGCTAAAGTGAAAGTCATCCTCTCTTGGGAATGCTGCTTTTTAGTTAGCTTTGCGACAGTATCAAAAAGGAATTTCGGATTGTTCTTATTTTCCTCAATTAAGTTAGAAAAATAGGATGATCGAGCAGCAGTAAGGGCTCTTCGGTACTGCACGGTACCGTCCTTCCAAGCTAGTCGGAAGACTTCCAGTTTGGTGTGGCGCCATTTCCGTTCAATTTTCTGGAAGCTTGCTTCAGAGCTCGGGTATTTTCTGTGTACCAGGGAGCTAGTTTCTTATGAGACATTTTTTTAGTTTTTAGGGGTGCAACTGCATCTAGGGTATTGCGCAAGGTTAAATTGAGATACTCAGTTAGGTGGTTAACGGATTTTTGTCCTCTGGCGTCCTTGGGTAGGCAGAGGGAGTCTGGAAGGGCATCAAGGAATCTTTGTGTTGTCTGTGAATTTATAGCACGACTTTTGATGTTCCTTGGTTGGGGTCTGAGCAGATTATTTGTTGCAATTGCAAACGTAATAAAATGGTGGTCCGATAGTCAGGATTATGAGGAAAAACATTAAGATCCACAACATTTATTCCATGGACAAAACTAGGTCAGCGTATGACTGTGACAGTGAGTGGGTCCAGAGACATGTTGGACAAAACCCACTGAGTCGATGATGGCTCGAAAGCCTTTTGGAGTGGGTCTGTGGACTTTTCCATGTGAATATTAAAGTCACCAAAGATTAGAATATTATCTGCAATGACTACAAGGTCCGATAGAATTCAGGGAACTCAGTGAGAAACGCTGTATATGGCCCAGGAGGCCTGTAAACAGTAGCTATAAAAGTGATTGAGTAGGCTGCATAGATTTCATGACTAGAAGCTCAAAAGGCGAAACGTCATTTTTTTTGTAAATTGAAATTTGCTATCGTAAATGTTAGCAACACCTCCGCCTTTGCGGGATGCACGGGGGATATGGTCACTAGTGTAGCCAGGAGGTGAGGCCTCATTTAACACAGTAAATTCATCAGGCTTAAGCCATGTTTCAGTCAGGCCAATCACATCAAGATTATGATCAGTGATTAGTTCATTGACTATAATTGCCTTTGAAGTAAGGGATCTAACATTAAGTAGCCCTATTTTGAGAAGTGAGGTATCATGATCTCTTTCAGTAATGACAGGAATGGAGGTGGTCTTTATCCTAGTGAGATTGCTAAGGCGAACACCGCCATGTTTAGTTTTGCCCAACCTAGGTCGAGGCACAGACACGGTCTCAATGGTGATAGCTGAGCTGACTACACTGACTGTGCTAGTGGCAGACTCCACTATGCTGGCAGGCTGGCTAATAGCCTGCTGCCTGGCCTGCACCCTATTTCATTGTGGAGCTAGAGGTTAGAGCCCTGTCTATGTTGGTAGATAAGATGAGAGCACCCCTCAAGCTAGGATGGAATTATCACTCCACCTCAGCAGGTCAGGCTTGGTCCTGCTGGTCCTGGGCACTACTGCTGTGTCATCTGCAAACTTGATGATTGAGTTGGAGGCGTGTTTGGCCACGCAGTCTTGGGTGAACAGGGAGTACAGGAGGTGGTTGAGCACTGATTCTAGCGGGGCACCTGTGTTGAGGATCAGCGAAGGGAGGTGTTGTTTCTCCGCCTTCACCACCTTGGGGCGGCCTGTCAGAAGTCCAGGAATTCATCTGCACAGGGCCCCGAGCTTAACTCCTTATGGCTGGGGGCGGTATTGAGTAGCTTGATGAATAAGTTGCCCAAACTAAATGGCCTGCTCCTCAGTCTCACTTGCTAACATATGCATAGTATTATTAGTATTGCATATAAAACACTCTAAAATTTCCAAAACTGTCAAAATATTGTCTGTGAGTAGAACAGAACTGATATTGCAGGTGAAACCCTGAGGAAAATCTAACCAGGAAGTGGCTTCTATTTTGAAAACTCCATGTTCCATAGCCTGTCTTTGCTCCATTTAAAGGGATATCAATCAGGTTCCTTTTCCTATCGTTCCTCAAGGTGTCAACAGTCTTTAGACATAGTTTCAGGCTTTTATTTTGAAAAATGAGCGAGAACGATAACATTGTGTCATTGTATGGCCGGGTGCCAGCAGCGTTTTGTATGCGTAACAGAATTTGGGCAGCCATTGCCTTTCCCTCTCCGACTGAAAAAGACAGTTGCGGTTCATGTTATCGATTATATATTTTAAAAACAACCTGAGGAGTGATCATAAAAAACATTTGACATGTTTCTGTGGACATTACGGATACTATTTGGAATTTGTCTGCATTGTCGTGACCGCTCTTTCTTGTGGATTTCTGAACATAACGCGTGAAACAAACGGAGGTATTTTGGATATAATAATAATCTTTATGGAATAAGAAGAACAAGGAACATTTATTGTGTAAATGGGAGTCTCGTGAGTGAACACCTCAGAAGATCATCATAGGTAAACTATTAATTTGATTGCTTTTCTGATTTTCGTGACCAAGCTACCTGATGCTAGGTGTACATAATGTTTTGTTGAGCGATCGATAAACTTACACAAACGCTTGGATTGCTTTCGCTGTAAAGCATATTTTCAGAATCTGACACGACAGGTGGATTAACAATAGGCTAAACTGTGTTTTGCTTTATTGCACTTGTAATTTCATTAATATAAATATTTTTAGTAATATTATTTGAATGTGGCGCTATGCAATTCAGAGGTTGTTGATGACAATTATCCCGTTAATGGGGTGGCAGCCATAAGAAGTGGATTACTTAAAAATCATACAATGTGATTTTCTGGATTTTTGTTTTAGATTCCGTCTCTCACGGTTGAAGTGTACCTGTGATACAAATTACAGACCTCTACATGCTTTGTAAGTTGGAAAACCTGCAAAATTGGCAGTGTATCTCCCCACTGTATATTACTCTTCCAAAATATTCCTTGTGGGTGAGGATATTGGAAATAAAAGCCTACTGGATGACAACTTGTTTTTAAGTAGGACAGAATCATTTATAACTGACTTTTTCCGACATGACATCGGTACAGCAGAACCCCTTATAGTATGGGACACCTTTAAATGTGCCTTTAGAGACCATGCAATTCAGTAGTCATCCATAAAACAAAATCAATTTAGATCAAAGGAGTCTATATTAACAAAGGAAATGGAAGGACTAACAGTACAGATAGCAAGAAAAACTTTACCATAGAGGCTCAGAGTAAGGCTCAGAGTAAGGCTCAGAGTAAGGCTCAGAGTAAGGCTCAGAGTAAGGCTCAGAGTAAGGCTCAGAGTAAGGCTCAGAGTAAGGCTCAGAGTAAGTCTCAGAGTAAGGCTCAGAGTAAGGCTCAGAGTGAGGCTCAGAGTAAGGCTCAGAGTAAAGCTCAGAATAAGGCTCAGAGTAAGGCTCAGAGTAAAGCTCAGAGTAAGGCTCAGAGGCTCAGAGAGCTCAGAGTAAGGCTCAGAGTAAGGCTCAGAGTAAGGCTCAGAGTAAGGCTCAGAGTAAGGCTCAGAGTAAGGCTCAGAGTAAGGCTCAGAGTAAGGCTCAGAGTAAGAGCTCAGAGTAAGTTAGAGGAAAAAATTAAATAAATGGAGGATCCTATACTATAAAAATAAAGCGAACTGGATGGAATATGGGGAGAAATGCACCTAATAATTTTTCAATCGTCAACATAGAAATGCTACAACATGTTTTTACCCAAACTTGTTACGAATGATGCAGTCAATCACGATATTTTGAAAGAGGAAGTAAAGTACTTTAAGGGATTAGTGAGTGATTTGTCCCAAATACAATGCTTTTAGTTGAGTCATCCGCATACATAGACACCCTGGGCCTTACTCAAAGCCAGTGGCATGTTGTTAGTAAAGATAGATTTTTTCAAGGGCCTAAACAGCTACCCTGGGGAATTCTGATTCTACCTGGATTATGTTTGAGATGCTTCCATTAAAGAACACCTCCGTGTTCTGTTAGACAGGTAACCTTTTATCCACATTATGTAACAGGAGGTGTAAAGCCATAACACATACGTTTTTCTAGCAGCAGCCTGATTAATAATGTCAAAAGTTGCACTGTTTACAAGACAGCCCCCACAATAATTTTATCATCAGTCATTTGTTTAAGTGCTGTGCTTGTTGTGCGTCCTTCCCCTATAAGCGTGCTGAAAGTCTTTTGGCAATTTGTTTGCTGGTCAAACACCATTTTTTCCAGAAGTTTACAAAGGGTTGGTAACAGGCTGATTGGTCAGCTATTTGAGCCATTTAAGGGCGCTTTTAATATTCTTGGGTTGCTGAATGACTTTAACTTCCCTCCAGGCCTGAGGTCACACACTTTCCAGTAGGCTTAAATTGAAGATGTGACAAATGGGAGTGGCAATATCAGTCCGCTATTATCCTCAGTCATTTTCCATCCAGATTGTCAGACCCCGGTGGCTTGTCATTGTTGATAGACAATAATTTCTTCACTTCCACACTGACTTTACAGAATTCAAAAGTACAGTTCTTGTCTTTCATAATTTGGTAGTGTCAGTGTTTGTTGCTGGCATGTCATCCCTAAGTGTGTATCTTGCCAATGAAAAGTAATTAAAGTAGTTGGCAATATCATTACATTTTGTGATTTAATGACACCTGATTCAATGAATGATTGGGCCGACTTGGCTATTTCAAAAATGTAATTTAAGGTGCTCCAAAGCTTTTAACTATCATTCTTTGTATCATGTTTATTTATTTATTTTATTTAGCTTAGTCACGTGATTTCCTCATTTACAGTACCTTTCCCGATCAGTTGGGCTGCCAGACATATTTGCCATACCTTTTGCCTCATCCCTCTCAACCATACAATTTTTCAATTCCTCATCAGTCCAAGGGGATTTAACAGTTTTTACAGTTATTTTCTTAAGCGTGCTTATTCGTAACTGGAATAAGCAATTTAATAAGTGTCAAGTGCAGTGTCCGGTTGCTCCTTATTACACACCACAGACCAGCAACTATTCTTTACCTCATTAACATATGAATCCCTACAAAACGTATTGTATGACCTCTTATACACTACATTCGGCCCAGCCTTTGGAACTTTGGTTTCCCTAGATATGGCTATAATATTGTGATCACTGCATCCTATGGATTTGAATACTGCTTTTAAAGCAAATTTCTGCAGCATTAGTAAAGATGTGACCAATACATGTTGATGATTTCATTCCTGTGCTGTTTAACTACCCTGGTAGGTTGACTGACAACCTGAACCAGGTTGCAGGCATTGGTTACAGTTTAAAGTTTTTTCTTGAGTGGGCAGTGTAATGAACACGAGGGGAGACAGAGAGCTGGTTTCAAGTGTTGGTAATCAAGCCTACCACTGTTGTGTCGTCCGCAAACTTGATGATTGAGTTGGAGGCGTGCGTGGCCATGCAGTCGTGGGTGAACAGGGAGTACAGGAGAGGGCTCAGAACGCACCCTTGTGGGGCCCCAGTGTTGAGGATCAGAGGGTGGAGATGTTGTTGCCTACCCTCACCACCTGGGGCGGCCCGTCAGGAAGTCCAGTACCCAGTTGCACAGGGCGGGGTCGAGACCCAGGGTGATGACGAGACCCAAACTTGATGACGTGTTTGGTGGGTACTATGGTGTTAAATGCTGAGCTGTAGTCGATGAACAGCATTCTCACGTGAGGTATTCCTCTTGTCCAGATGGGTTAGGGCAGTGTGCAGTGTGGTTGAGATTGCATCGTCTGTGGACCTATTTGGGCAGTAAGCAAATTGGAGTGGGTCTAGGGTGTCAGGTAGGGTGGAGGTGATATGGTCCTTGACTAGTCTCTCAAAGCACTTCATGATGACGGAAGTGAGTGCTACGGGCGGTAGTCGTTTAGCTCAATTACCTTAGCTTTCTTAGGAACAGGAACAATAGTGGCCCTATTGAAGCATGTGGGAACAGCAGACTGGTATAGGGATTGATTGAATATGTCCGTAAACACACCGGCCAGCTGGTCTGCGCATGCTCTGAGGGCGCGGCTGGGGATGCCGTCTGGGCCTGCAGCCTTGCGAGGTGTAACACTTTTAAATGTTTTACTCACCTCGGCTGCAGTGAAGGAGAGTCCGCATGTTTTCGTTGCAGGCCGTGTCAGTGGCACTGTATTGTCCTCAAAGCGGGCAAAAAAGTTATTTAGTCTGCCTGGGAGCAAGACATCCTGGTCCGTGACTGGGCTGGTTTTCTTCTTGTAGTCCGTGATTGACTGTAGACCCTGCCACATACCTCTTGTGTCTGAGCCGTTGAATTGAGATTCTACTTTGTCTCTATACTGACGCTTAGCTTGTTTGATAGCCTTGCGGAGGGAATAGCTGCACTGTTTGTATTCGGTCATGTTACCAGTCACCTTGCCCTGATTAAAAGCAGTGGTTTGCGCTTTCATTTCACGCGAATGCTGCCATCAATCCACGGTTTCTGGTTAGGGAATGTTTTAATCGTTGCTATGGGAGACGACATCTTCAACGCACGTTCTAATGCACTCGCATCACCGAATCAGCGTATTCGTCAATCAAATCAAATCAAATCAAATCAAATTTATTTATATAGCCCTTCGTACATCAGCTGATATCTCAAAGTGCTGTACAGAAACCCAGCCTAAAACCCCAAACAGCAAACAATGCAGGTGTAAAAGCACGGTGGCTAGGAAAAACTCCCTAGAAAGGCCAAAACCTAGGAAGAAACCTAGAGAGGAACCAGGCTATGTGGGGTGGCCAGTCCCCTTCTGGCTGTGCCGGGTAGAGATTATAACAGACCAAGATGTTCAAATGTTCATAAGCCAGCCAGCATGGTTGAATAATAGTAAGGCAAGAACAGGTGAAACTGGAGCAGCAGCATGGCCAGGTGGACTGGGGACAGCAAAGGAGTCATCATGTCAGATAGTCTGGGACATGGTCCTAGGGCTCAGGTCCTCCGAGAGAGAAAGAAAGAGAGAAGGAGAGAATTAGAGAACGCACACTTAGATTCACACAGGACACCGAATAGGACAGGAGAAGTACTCCAGATATAACAAACTGACCCTAGCCCCCGACACATAAACTAATGCAGCATAAATACTGGAGGCTGAGACAGGAGGGGTCAGGAGACACTGTGGCCCCATCCGAGGACACCCCGGACAGGGCCAAACAGGAAGGATATAACCCCACCCACTTTGCCAAAGCACAGCCCCCACACCACTAGAGGATATCTTCAACCACCAACTTACCATCCTGAGACAAGGCCCGAGTATAGCCCACAAAGATCTCCGCCACGGCACAACCCAAGGGGCGCCAACCCAGACAGGCCGACCACAACAGTGAATCAACCCACCCAGGTGACGCACCCCCCCCAGGGACGGCATGAGAGAGCCCCAGTAAGCCAGTGACTCAGCCCCGTAACAGGGTAGAGGCAGAGAATCCCAGTGGAAAGGGGGAATCGGCCAGGCAGAGACAGCAAGGGCGGTTCGTTGCTCCAGAGCCTTTCCGTTCACCTTCCCACTCCTGGGCCAGACTACACTCAATCATATGACCCACTGAAGAGATGAGTCTTCAGTAAAGACTTAAAGGTTGAGACCGAGTTTGCGTCTCTGACATGGGTAGGCAGACCGTTCCATAAAAATGGAGCTCTATAGGAGAAAGCCCTGCCTCCAGCTGTTTGCTTAGAAATTCTAGGGACAATTAGGAGGCCTGCGTCTTGTGACCGTAGCGTACGTGTAGGTATGTGCGGCAGGACCAAATCAGAGAGATAGGTAGGAGCAAGCCCATGTAATGCTTTGTAGGTTAGCAGTAAAACCTTGAAATCAGCCCTTGCTTTGACAGGAAGCCAGTGTAGAGGGCTAGCACTGGAGTAATATGATCAAATTTTTGGTTCTAGTCAGGATTCTAGCAGCCGTATTCAGCACTAACTGAAGTTTATTTAGTGCTTTATCCGGGTAGCCGGAAAATAGAGCATTGCAGTAGTCTAACCTAGAAGTGACAAAAGCATGGATTAATTTTTCTGCATCATTTTTGGACAGAAAGTTTCTGATTTTTGCAATGTTACGTAGATGGAAAAAGCTGTCCTCGAAATGGTCTTGATATGTTCTTCAAAAGAGAGATCAGGGTCAGAGTAACGCCGAGGTCCTTCACAGTTTTATTTGAGGCGACTGTACAACCATTAAGATTAATTGTCAGATTCAACAGAAGATCTCTTTGTTTCTTGGGACCTAGAACAAGCATCTCTGTTTTGTCGAGTTTAATAGTAGAAAGTTTGCAGCCATCCACTTCCTTATGTCTGAAACACATGCTTCTAAGCGAGGGCAATTTTGGGGCTTCACCATGTTTCATTGAAATGTACAGCTGTGTGTCATCCGCATAGCAGTGAAAGTTTACATTATGTCAGATAAGATCTAAACCAGGCCAGAACATGTCCGTGTAGACCAATTTGGGTTTCCAATCTCTCCAAAGAATGGTGATCGATGGTATCAAAAGCAGCACTAAGGTCTGGGAGCACGAGGACAGATGCAGGCCTCGGTCCCGTTGCCATTAAAATGTCATTTACCACCTTCTGAAGTGCCGTCTCAGTGCTATGATGGGGGTCTAAACCGAACTGAAGCATTTCGTATACATTGTTTGTCTTCAGGAAGGCAGTGAGTTGCTGCGCAACAGCCTTCTCTAAAATTTTGAGAGGAATGGAAGATTCGATATAGGCCGATAGTTTTTATATTTTCTGGGTCAAGGTTTGGCTTTTTCAAGAGAGGCTTTATTACTGCCACTTTTAGTGAGTTTGGTACACATCCAGTGGATAGAGAGCCGTTTATTATGTTCAACATAGGAGGGCCAAGCACAGGAAGCAGCTCTTTCAGTAGTTTAGTTGGAATAGGGTCAGTATGCAGCTTGAAGGTTTAGAGGCCATGATTATTTTCATCATTGTGTCAAGAGATATAGTACTAAAAGACTTGAGCGTCTCTCTTGATCCTAGGTCCTGGCAGAGTTGTGCAGACTCAGGACAACTGAGGTTTGGAGGAATACGCAGGTTTAAAGAGGAGTCCGTAATTTGCTTTCTAATAATCATAATCTTTTCCTCAAAGAAGTTCATGAATTTATCACTGCTAAAGTGAAAGTCATCCTCTCTTGGGGAATGCTGCTTTTTAGTTAGCTTTGCGACAGTATCAAAAGGAATTTCGGATTGTTCTTATTTTCCTCAATTAAGTTAGAAAAATAGGATGATCGAGCAGCAGTAAGGGCTCTTCGGTACTGCACGGTACCGTCCTTCCAAGCTAGTCGGAAGACTTCCAGTTTGGTGTGGCGCCATTTCCGTTCCAATTTTCTGGAAGCTTGCTTCAGAGCTCGGGTATTTTCTGTGTACCAGGGAGCTAGTTTCTTATGAGACATGAGTCAATGTTTTGTTTAGTTTCTGTCTGTAGGCAGGGATCAACAAAATGGAGTCGTGGTCAGCTTTTCCGAAAGGAGGGCGGGTAGGGCCTTATATGCGTCGCGGAAGTTAGAGTAACAATGATCCAAGGTTTTTCCAGCCCTGGTTGCTAATCGATATGCTGATAAAATTTAGGAGTCTTGTTTTCAGATTAGCCTTGTTAAAATCCCCAGCTACAATGAATGCAGCCTCCGGATAAATGGATTCCAGTTTGCAAAGAGTCAAATAAAGTTTGTTCAGAGCCATCGATGTGTCTGCTTGGGGGGAATATATACGGCTGTGATTATAATCGAAGAATTCCTTGGTAGATAATGCGGTCGACATTTGATTGGAATTCTAAATCAGTTGAATAGAAGGATTTGAGTTCCTTATGTTTCTTTGATCCACCACGCCTCCGTTAGCCATAAGGCATACGCTCCCGCCCTCTTCTTACCAGAAAGATGTTTGTTTCTGTCGGCGCGTGCGTGAAGAAACCTAGCTAGCTGCACCGATTCCGTGAGAGTCTCTCCAGCGAGCCATGTTTCCGTGAAGCAAAGAACGTTACAGTCTCTGATGTCCCCCTGGAATGCTACCCTTGCCCGAGTTTTCATCAACCTTGTTGTCAAGAGACTGGACATTGGCGAGAAGTTGCTGAGGAGTGGTGCGTGATGTGCCCGTCTCCGGAGTCTGACCAGAAGACCGCCGTTTGCCTCTTTACGACGTCTTTGTTTTGGGTCGCCGGCTGGGATCCATTCCGTTGTCCTGGGTGAAAGGCAGAACACATGATCCACTTCAGGAAAGTCATATTCCTGGTCATAGTGATGGTGAGTTGACGTTGCTCTTATATTCAGTAGTTCTTCTCGACTGTATGTAATGAAACCTAAGATTACCTTGGGTACTAATGTAAGAAATAACACGTAAAAAAACAAAAACTGCATAGTTTCTTAGAACGCGAAGCGAGGCGGCCATCATATCTAAATGAGTTTCAGAGATCTGTCAGAATATGAATGTCATCTGTCACAAGCAAGTTATTGACTTCATGGACCTGGTTTCTTAGGCTACATATGTTAATATGGGACATTTTTGTAGTACTTCTCGGCTGCTTTGATTGTTTTTAATGTTTTACTGGGAAGCTAATCATGAAGTGCAGACTTACTCATGTTATTTACACGTGAGCTGATAGTGCAGGGTGATGCTGCATGTGGGTGGTCTCTCTCTACTAAGGCACACGCCTCAGTGCTAACAGTGCAACTCTCCAGGTTCATAGGCTCTATGATTACTGCACAGCAGTCGTAGGATCAACAGAGGGACATTAATTAAGTTACTTACATTGTGCTTGCCAGAACCCCTATGAATTGGCGTAATATTTGATTATCATTGTGACGACCCATTGTCACAATAGTAAAGTGCATTAACTGAGCTGGTCTTAGGTCAATGATAAGTCATTGTTTCGTGTGACTGATCTCCATGGATAGAAAATAGAAGATTTGAATCTCACTGATGCCATGTCACAATAATAAAATAACGTGTTGCATGGCTGTTTGTTCCCACATCCAATGTGAAACCGGCGCGTGCGCTCCACAACTTCCAAGGAACCTCAAATGTGCCAGCTGGCACAGACATGAGATAAGCGCCGTGTTGTCGCAGACCTCTTCAGTAAAACTCAAAGAGTAACAAACAACATGCGGATCATTCCATATGCACACACACAGCACACACACACACACACACACACACACACACACACACACACACACACACACACCACACACTCACACTCACACTCACACACACACACACACACACACACACACACACACACACACACACACACGCCACACACAAGTCCAGCAGACCGAACGACCCCAGCAGGATGGAGGGGGTGCTGATTAGGGGTGACGAGTGGAGAGGGTGGAGGGGGATTTGAGGTGTGTGTGAGGGGGAGGGGGGTAGAGGGGATTTGTGCGGCGCGAGGGCAGGGCATGGGGTGAGGAGGGGTGGAGGGGGACGCAGTGGGGCTGAGGGGCAGAGTGTGGTGGAGTGTGGGGGAGACCAGCAGGGGATGGGTGCCCAGCTGCGCAGGCAGCTATGGGAGCTTCGACATCTTAATAAAACAGCCCCAGGCTGCAACCCACTAAAGCCTCAGAGCCTGTTACCACTGCTGGCCAGGTAGCACACACACACATACATTATATATGGGTCTGTCTCGTCTGGCTGTCCTGTCTGTCTGTCTGTCTCGTCTGTCTGTCTCGTCTCGTCTGTCTGGTCTCGCCTGTCTCGGTTCACCCGGTCTGTCTCGTCTGTCAGTATAATATATGGGTCGAGTTCAGGCCTGTTCAGTCTCGTCTGTCTGTCTGTCTGTCTGATACTGATCTGGGTCTGTCTCGTCTCGTCTCGGTCTGTCTGTCTGTCCGTCGGCACATGGCCCGCCTGGTCTGCCTGTGCGTTCGTTCGTCATATAATGGGTCGGGTCTGCCCGTTCGTTCGTCTGTCTGTCTGTCTGTCTGTTCGTCATGGGCAATATCGGTCGGTTCGTCTGTCTGCCCGTTCGTCTGTCTACCTGTTCGTCATATAATATAGCGGGTCTCTGTTCGTCTGTCTGTCTGTCTGTCTGCCCGTCATGGTAACATATGGGTTCGTCTGCCTGTCTGTCTGTCTGTCTGTCTGTCTGTCTGTCTGTCCGTCCGTCCGTCCGTCCGTCCGTCCGTCCGTCCGTCCGTCCGTCCGTCCGTCCGTCCGTCCGTCCGTCCTCCATTCCGTCGTCCGTCCGTCCGTCCGTCCGTCCGTCCGTCTGTGGTTACAGATCTTGACCATTGTGGTATTACAGTAGTCCAGGGAAATTGATTGATGAATATCAGAAAAGGGGGAAACCCTACTCAAAACAGAAACAGGAAAGGGGGAAACCCTACTCAAAACACAAACAGGAAAGGGGAAAACCCTACTCAAAACACAAACAGGAAAGGGAAACCCTACCCAAACACA
>NW_027036680.1:0-15295 GCF_034236695.1 Oncorhynchus nerka | reverse complement strand
TACATGGTAGAGTAGAGGGTTGGTAGGGTACATGGTAGGGTAGAGGGTTGGTAGGGTAGAGGGTTGGCAGGGTACATGGTAGGATAGATGGTTGGTAGGGTACATGGTGGGGTAGAGGGTTGGTAGGGTACATGGTAGCATAGAGCGATACATGGTAGTCAAGTGTATATGGTAGGGTAGAGGGTTGGTAGTGTACATGGTAGTATAGAGTACACTTGGTAGTCAAGTGTATATGGTAAGGCAGTAGAGGGCTGGTAGGGCAGACGGTTGGTAGTGGTACATGGTAGTATAGAGCATAGCTGGTAGGGAGTAGAGGGTCTAGTAGGAGTACATGGTAGTATAGAGTACACTGGTAGGGTAGAAGAGGCTTGGTAGGGTCACATGGTAGCATAGAGCACGTTGGTAGGGTAGAGGGTTGGCAGGGCACATGGCAGGGGTAGAGGGTTGGTAGGGTAGAGCGTTGGTAGGGCACATGGTAGGAGTAGGAGGGCTGGTAGGGCACATGGTAGAGGTAGAGGGCTTGTGTAGGGCACATGGCAGGGTAGAGGGTTGGTAGGGTACATGGTAGGGTAGAGGGCTTGGTAGGGCTACATGGCAGGGTAGAGGGTTGGTAGGGTACATGGTAGGGTAGAGGGTTGGTAGGGTAGAGGGTTGGTAGAGGCTACATGGTAGGGTAGAGGGCTGGTAGGGCACGTTGGTAGGGTAGAGGGTTGGTAGGGTACATGGTAGGGTAGAGGGTTGGTAGGGCACGCTGGTAGGGTAGAGGGTTGTAGGAGCAGAGGGTTGGTAGGGTACATGGTAGGGCAGAGGGTTGGTAGGGTACATGGTAGGGTAGAGGGTTGGTAGGGTACATGGTAGGGTAGAGGGTTGGCAGGGTACATGGCAGGGTAGAGGGTTGGTAGGGTACATGGCAGGGTAGAGGGTTGGTAGGGTACATGGCAGGGTAGAGGGTTGGTAGGGTACATGGTAGGGTAGAGGGCTGGTAGGGTACATGGTAGGGCACGCTGGTAGGGTAGAGGGTTGGTAGGGTACATGGTAGGGTAGAGGGTTGGTAGGGTACATGGTAGTATAGACGGTTGGTATGTTAGAGGGTTGGTAGGGTACATGGCAGGGCTGAGGCTGGTTGCAGGTAGAGGGTTAGCAGGGCTACATGGTAGGGTAGAGGGTTGGCAGGGCACATGGCAGGGTAGAGGGTTGAGTAGGGTAGAGGGCTGGTAGGGCACATGGTAGGAGTAGAGGGTTAGTAGGGTACATGGTAGGGTAGAGGGCTTGGTAGGGCACATAGCAAGGTAGAGAGGTTGGTAGGGTACATAGTAGGGCAGAGGCTGGTAGGGTACATGGCAGGGTAGAGGGTTAGTAGGGCTACATGGTAGGAGTAGAGGGCTGGTAGGGCACATAGTAGGGCAGAGGCTGGTAGGGTACATGGTAGGGCAGGAGGTTGGTAGGGCACGTTGGTAGGAGTAGAGGGCTGGTAGGGCACGCTTGGTAGGGTAGAGGGTTGCAGGGTAGAGGGTTGATAGGGTACATGGTGAGGGTAGAGGGTTGGTAGGGTACATGGTAGGGCAGAGGGTCAGTAGGCACATGGTAGGGCAGAGGGTTGGTAGAAGTACATGGTAGGGTAGAGGGTTAGCAGGGTACATGGCAGGGTAGAGGTTAGTAGGGTACATGGCAGGGTAGAGGTTAGTAGGGCACATGGCAGGGCAGAGGGTTAGTAGGATTACATGGTAGGGCTAGAGGGCTAGTAGGGTACATGGTAGGGTAGAGGGTTGGCAGGGTACATGGTAGGGTAGATGGTTGGTAGGGTACATGGTGGGAGTAGAGGGTTGGTAGGGTACATGGTAGTATAGAGTACATGGTAGTCAAGTGCATATGGTAGGGTAGAGGGTTGGTAGTGTACATGGTAGTATAGAGTACATAGTAGTCAAGTGTATATGGTAGGGCAGAGGGTTGGTAGGGTAGACGGTTGGTAGGGCACATGGTAGCATAGAGTACGCTGGTAGGGTAGAGGGTTGGTAGGGTACATGGTAGTATAGGGTACATTGGTAGGGCAGAGGGTAGGTAGGGCACATGGTAGGATAGAGAGGTGGAGTAAGGCACGCTGGTAGGGTACATGGTAGTAAAGTATATATGGTAGGGCAGAGTGGCAAGCAGGGTACATGGCAGCATAAGGTACATGGCAGGACAGAGGGTAGGTAGAGGCACGCTGGTAGGATGTACATGCAGTAGTATAGAGTACATCGGCGCACAGACATCACGGCAGGGCAGAGGCAGCAGGGCAGATGCGCAGGCAGGGCCACGGCAGGGCAGACGGCAGCAGTGGCCAACATCACGGCGCGTTACACGGTGCAGGGCAGAGCAGGTAGGGCACGCTGGCAGGGCAGAGGGCAGGCATAAGCAACGCTATAGCATAGGCAACATGCATAGGCAGATCTGGGTGGCAGGTCAACATTGGTAGGGCAGAGATAGGGCAGGGTAACGCCATAGGATGGTATGGTAGTATAGGTACATTGTAGGGCAGAGGGTAGGCAGGGTACGTTGGTAGGGTACATGGTAGAGCAGAGGGTTTGAGTGTCTCTTACATTGAGCCGTTAATCTGTTGGACTTGCTGGCGCGTTAGCGAACGCAAAACATGTTTCCTGAAACCGCTGGCTGTTGTCCGATGCTGCAGAGAGAGAAACACAGAGGGAAAGAGAGAGCAGAGAGAGAGAGGGATTCAGAGAGAGAGAGAGAGAGAGAGAGAGAGAGCTTAGAGAGAGAGAGAGAAACATTTTTGGAAAGAGTCTTTTAGAAACAGATTTTAGAGATTAGAGAGAAACAGAGGATTATTATTGAGAGATTATTAGAGAGAGGAGAGAGAGAGAGAGAGAGAGAGAAATTCAGAGAGGGAGAGAGAGAGATAGACAGAGGGAGAGAGAGAGAGCAAGAGAGAGAGAGAGAGAGAGAGAGAGAGAGAAACACAGAGGGCGAGAGAGAGAGGCGAGAGAGAGAGGCTATAGAGAGGCGAGAGAGAGCGCTAGAGAGAGAGCGAGAGACAGAGAGAGAGACAGAGAGAGCGAGAGCAGGAGAGAGTGAGAGAGGGGAGGTACTGGTTAGTGATAAGTGAGGGGAACTGTAGAGGACAGTGAACAATCAGAAGAACAATTTGGCCTTTTATGGCCATGTACTATAATCTCCACCCGGCACAGCCAGAAGAGGACACCACCCCCAGCCTGCACCCTCCCAGCACAGCCAGAAGAGGACTGGCCACCCCTCAGAGCCTGGTTCCTCCCTACCTCGGCACAGCCAGAAGAGGACTGGCCACCCTCAGAGCCTGGTTCCTCCTTACCCGGCACAGCCAGAAGAGGACTGGCCACCCTCAGAGCCTGGTTCCTCCCTACCCGGCACAGCCAGAAGAGGACTGGCCACCCTCAGAGCCTGGTTCCTCCCCTTGGTACCGCATAGCCAGAAGAGGACTGGCCACCCCTCAGAGCCTGAATTCTCCCCTACCCGCACACAGCCATGTGTGTGTCTGGTGAGCGTGTGTGTGTGTGTCTGGTAAGCGGTGTGTGTGTGTGTGTCTGGTGAGCGTGTGTGTGAAAATTGGTATGGGAAGTTGGTGTGTGTAGCTGCGGTGTGTGTGTGTGTGTGTCTGGTGAGCGTGTGTGTGTGTGTCTGGTGAGCGGTGTGTGTCTGGTGAGCGTGTGTGTGTGTGTTTGGTGAGCGTGTGTGTGTGTGTGTCTGGTGAGCGTGTGTGTGTGTGTCTGGTGAGCGTGTGTGTGTGTGGTGAGCGTGTGTGTGTGTCTGGTGAGCGTGTGTGTGTGTGTGTGTGTGCGTGTCTGGTGAGCGTGTGTGTGTGTGTCTGGTGAGCGTGTGTGTGTGTGTGTCTGGTAAGCGCGTGTGTGTGTGTGTCTGGTAAGCGTGTGTGTGTGTGTGTGTCTGGTAAGCGTGTGTGTGTGTGTGTCTCGTCTCCTTCGCAGTTGATCGGGCTGTTGATTGTGGCCTGTGGAATGTTGTACCACTCCTCTTCAATGGCTGTGCGAAGTAGCTGGATATTGTACACGCTGTCGTACACGTGGATACAGAGCATCCCAAACATGCTCAATGGGTGACGTCTGGTGAGTATGCAGGCCATGGAAGAACTAGGTCATTTTCAGCTTCCAGGAATGGTGTACAGATCCTTGCGACATGGGGCTGTGCTATCATGCTGAAACGTGAGGTGATGGAGGAGAATGAATAGCACGACAATGGGCCCTTACAGGATCTCAACCCGCTATCTCTTTGCATTAAAACAGCTATTGATAAAATGCAATTGTGTTCGTTGTCCGTAGCTCATGCCTGCCCCATGCTACCATAACTCCACCATGGGGCACTCTGTTCTAAAGGTTGACATCCGCAAACTGCTCACCCCCACAACGCCATACACGCGGTCTGCTTCCTTTTGATTCCACCCTCCTTCCTGGCTTCCTTTTGATTCCACCCCCCCCCACACACACCCCCTACACACACACACACATACACACCCCCAAACACACACACACACACACACACCCACGAGGTAAATGATCACAGAGTACATGAGGGAACTCTTGACGGTGGTAATTACTTTCCGTTTAGGATGATGTGGGGGGGGGGGGGGGGGGGGGGGACCAACCAAGAAGACCCCCCCTAGACGATTCCCAAGGCCCAACCACCAGGTTCCCCAACTCATCTGCATTAACGGAGAACAATCTGTTTTTCACCACCTGTCTATCAAAATGGGTCTGTGTTTCTCTTCCCACCACCTGGGGTGCAATTAGAGATGAGAAGGAGTGTGAGGTGGATTTACCACAGCCCCCAGTCTGCTACAATACTAGATGGTAGAAAGAATACAAGCATCCATGTGATCCTCGAGTGCAGCAGTTGGCTCCTAACAATGGTCTTCTTCCTCCCGGGCGCCCAGGCTATAAATAGACTGTTATTTTCTCTCTTCCCGCCCTCTCTCTCTCTCTCTCTTTCCCTCACGCGCCCCCCCCCCCAGATCTGGTGTGTTTCTACGTTACTGGTGGAAAGGCAAAGGGTTAACACACACACACCTCCATCTATTAGATCTATACCGGACGGCTGCTTCTGACAGCAAAAGCATGGCAAACACTGTTCCTAGATCAGCTCTTATGGTAAAAGGAGAGTGGGCTCACATCTGTACCTTTTCTTTCTGGGGTGAATGTGTTCTGGAGTCAGTTCTGGCTTAGAGGAGGTGATGAGAGGGAACTACAAGCTAGGGAGAATCTGTTCTGGAGTCAGTACTGGCTAAGAGGAGGAGATGACAGGGACTATATGCTAGGGAGAATCTGTTCTGGAGTCAGTACTGGCTAAGAGGAGGAGATGAGAGTTCTAGTTCTTCAGTGGAGCAAAGACCAGCTGGAGTCTATTAGCTAGTCAGTGGCATCATCCCATTGTTTTATACATTACAATACACACACGCTCACACAGACACAGACACACGAGATCTGGTACTAATCACTCACAGAAAGTAGCCAAAACGGTTTAGCTCCTCTCACTGTGACCGCTCCGTTCAGCTACACCACGGTAACAGACAGCTCCATCACGGTAAGACTGCTCCACCACGGTAACAGACCGCTCCGTTCAGCTACACCACGGTAACAGACTGCTCCATCACGGTAAGACTGCTCCATCACGGTAACAGACCGCCCAGTTCAGCTCCACCACGGTAACAGACCGCTCCGTTCAGCCCCATCATGGTATCAGACCGCTCCGTTCATCCACCACGGTAACAGACCACCACGGTAACAGACCGTCCGTTCAGCTCCACCACGGTCAGCTCCGTTCACCCACCACGGTAACAGACCGTTCCGTTCAATCACGGTAAGACTGCTCCACCACGGTAACAGACCGCCCAGTTCAGCTCCACCACGGTAACAGACCGTTCCGTTCAGCTCCACCACGGTAACAGACCGTTCCGCTTCAGCTCCACCACGGTACAGACCGCTCCGTTCAGCCCCACCACGGTAACAGACTGCTCCATCACGGTAACAGACCGCCCAGTTCAGCCCCACCACGGTAACAGACTGCCCATCACGGTAACAGACCGCTCCGTTCAGCCCCACCACGGTAACAGACAGCCCGTTCAGCCCCACCACGGTAACAGACCGTTCCGCTTCAGCTCCACCACACGGTAACAGACCGCTCCGTTCAGCCCCACCACGGTAACAGACTGCTCCATCACGGTAACAGACCGCCCAGTTCAGCCCCACCACGGTAACAGACTGCCCATCACGGTAACAGACCGCTCCGTTCAGCCCCACCACGGTAACAGACAGCTCCGTTCAGCCCCACCACGGTAACAGACTGCCCGTTCAGCCCACCACGGTAACAGACCGCTCCGTTCAGCCCACCACGGTAACAGACCGCCCAGTTCAGCCCCACCACGGTAACAGACCGCCCAGTTCAGCCCCACCACGGTAACAGACCACCCAGTTCAGCCTCACCACGGTAACAGACCGCCCAGTTCAGCCTCACCACGGTAACAGACCGCCCAGTTCAGCTCCACCACGGTAACAGACCGCTCCGTTCAGCTCCACCACGGTAACAGACCGCTCCGTTCAGCCCCACCACGGTAACAGACCGCCTGTAGTTCAGCCCCACCACAGTAACAGACCGCCTCCGTTCAGCCCCCACCACGGCAACAGACCGCTCCGTTCAGCTCCACCACGGTAACAGACCGCCCAGTTCAGCCCCACCACAGTAACAGACTGCTCCATCACGGTAACAGACCGCTCCGTTCAGCTCCACCACGGTAACAGACCGCCCAGTTCAGCCCCACCACGGTAACAGACTGCTCCATCACGGTAACAGACCGCCCAGTTCAGCCCACCACGGTAACAGACTGCCCATCACGGTAACAGACCGCTCCGTCAGCTCCACCACAGTAACAGACCGCTCCGTTCAGCCCCACCACGGTAACAGACAGCTCCGTTCAGCCCCACCACGGTAACAGACTGCCCCACCACGGTAACAGACTGCTCCGTTCCAGCAGCTCCACCACGGTAACAGACCGCTCCGTTCAGCCCCACCACGGTAACAGACCGCCCAGTTCAGCCCCCACCACGGTAACAGACCGCCCAGTTCAGCCCCACCACGGTAACAGACCGCCCAGTTCAGCCTCCCACCACGGTAACAGACCGCCCAGTTCAGCCCCACCACGGTAACAGACCGCCCAGTTCAGCTCCACCACAGTAACAGACCGCTCCGTTCAGCTCCACCACGGTAACAGACCGCTCCGTTCAGCCCCACCACGGTAACAGACCGCCCAGTTCAGTCCCACCACAGTAACAGACCGCTCCGTTCAGCCCCACCACGGTAACAGACCGCCCAGTTCAGCCCCACCACAGTAACAGACTGCTCCATCACGGTAACAGACCGCTCCGTTCAGCTCCACCACGGTAACAGACCGCCCAGTTCAGCCCCACCACGGTAACAGACCGTTCCGTTCAGCTCCACCACGGTAACAGACTGCTCCATCACGTTCAGCTGCCCACCACGGTAACAGACTGCTCCATCACGGTAACAGACCGCCCAGTTCAGCTCCACCACGGTAACAGACCGCTCCGCTCAGCCCCACCATGGTAACAGACCGCTCCGTTCAGCCCACCACGGTAACAGACTGCTCCGTTCAGCCCCACCACGGTAACAGACCGCCCAGTTCAGCCCACCACAGTAACAGACTGCTCCAGCTCCACGGTAACAGACCGCTCCGTTCAGCTCCACCACGGTAACAGACTGCTCCATCACGGTAAGACTGCTCCATCACGGTAAGACTGCTCCATCACGGTAACAGACCGCCCAGTTCAGCTCCACCACGGTAACAGACCGCTCCGTTCAGCCCCACCACGGTAACAGACCGCCCAGTTCAGCCCCACCACAGTAACAGACTGCTCCATCACGGTAACAGACCGCTCCGTTCAGCCCCACCACGGTAACAGACCGCCCAGTTCAGCCCCACCACAGTAACAGACTGCTCCATCACGGTAACAGACCGCTCCGTTCAGCCCCACCACGGTAACAGACCGCCTCCATCACGGTAACAGAGACCGTCAGCTCCACCACGGTAACAGACCGCCCATCACAAGACTGCCACCACGGTAACAGACTGCTCCATCACGGTAAGAGACCGCCCAGTTCAGCCCACCACGGTAACAGACCGCTCCGTTCAGCCCCACCACGGTAACAGACCGCCCAGTTCAGCCCCACCAGTAACAGACTGCTCCATCACGGTAACAGACCGTCTGTTCAGCCTCCACCACGGTAACAGACCGCCCGTTCAGCCCCACCATGGTAACAGACCGCTCCGCTCAGCACCACGGTAACAGACCGCTCCGTTCAGCCCCACCACGGTAACAGACTGCCACCACGGTAACAGACCGCTCCGTTCAGCTCCACCACGGTAACAGACCGCTCCGTTCAGCCCACCACGGTAACAGACCGCCCAGTTCAGCTCCACCACGGTAACAGACTGCTCCATCACGGTAACAGACCGCTCCGTTCAGCTCCATCACGGTAACAGACCCGCCCGTTCAGCCCCACCACAGTAACAGACTGCTCCATCACGGTAACAGACCGCCCAGTTCAGCCCCACCACGGTAACAGACTGCTCCATCACGGTAACAGACCGCTCCGTTCAGCTCCACCACGGTAACAGACTGCTCCATCACGGTAACAGATCGCTCCGTTCAGCTCCATCACGGTAACAGACCGCTCCGTTCAGCCCATCACGGTAACAGACTGCTCCATCACGTAACAGACCGCCCAGTTCAGCCCCACCACGGTAACAGACTGCTCCATCACGGTAACAGACCGCCCCAGTTCAGCCCCACCACGGTAACAGACTGCTCCATCACGGTAACAGACCGCCCAGTTCAGCCCCACCACGGTAACAGACCGCCCAGTTCAGCCCCACCACGGTAACAGACTGCTCCATCACGGTAACAGACCGCCCAGTTCAGCCCCACCACGGTAACAGACAGCTCCATCACGGTAACAGACCACTCCGTTCAGCTCCATCACGGTAACAGACCGCTCCGTTCAGCCCCCATCACGGTAACAGACCGCCCAGTTCAGCCCCACCACGGTAACAGACCGCCACGCTCAGCCCATCACGGTAACAGACCGCCCGTTCAGCTCCACCACGGTAACAGACTGCTCCATCACGGTAACAGACCGCCCGTTCAGCCCCACCACGGTAACAGACTGCTCCATCACGGTAACAGACCACTCCGTTCCAGCTCCATCACGGTAACAGACCGCTCCGTTCAGCCCCACTACGGTAACAGGTAACCATGGATGCCAGACCAACCCCCCAACAACTGAACAGACTGCTCCAGACGGTAATCAGACTTCCCTTTCCCCAACAGCCATAACAGCCTTTATTGTCCCTATACTGAAGACCTGCCCAGCCATCCTCTTACTCACACAGGCAATAACAGACCAGAGCCTAGCTCAGCCCCACCACACACAACAGACTGCTCCATCCTGGTAACAGACCGCCCCAGTTCAGCCCAGCCATCACGGTAACACAAGAGGAACAGACCACTGTGTTCAGCCCATCAGTGGGCTTGAACAGACCACTGAGTTCAGGCCCATTGAAGAGTAACAGATGCGCCTTCAGCCCCACCACGGTAACAGAGCCATCACTCCGTGAGGTAACAGACCGTGAGCTGACCACGGTAACACATTGAAGAGGAGTGCTTGGAGGAGAGATGCTGTGTGTGAGGTAAGAGACTGCTCCATCATGGTAACAGACCACTGTTGAGCTGGGTTTGGAGAGCTCGCTCAGCTCCACTGGGTAACAGGTGATGTATGGATGCCAACCAACCCCAACAACTGAACCTTCCAGACTAATCGCTGTCCTTTGAGGTGGGCTTGGAGGGAGCCTTTATTGTCCCTATACTGAGAGACCTGTGCAGCCATCCTCTTTACTCTGGAGGTAGAGATTGTGTGTGCTCTAGGGGCAGCGACACAGAACACATTGAAGAGGACTTGGAGGGCATGCTTCCTGGAGGAGAGGTGGCTGTTGTGTGTGTGAGGTGATGTACTGCGAGGGGGAGGTGATGTACTGAGAACACATTGAAGAGGAGGGGCTTGGGAGAGATGCTGTGTGTGTGTGTGAGGGGGGAGAGATGTTGTGTGAGGTGATGGGGAGAACACATTGAAGAGGGGCTTGGAGGAGAGATGCTGTGTGTGTGTGAGGTGATGTAATGGAGAACACATTGAAGAGGAGTGGGCTTGGAGGAGAGATGCTGTTGTGAGGTGATGTAGGATTGGGGGGGGAGGGGTTGTGTAGTGAGGGGGTTGTGTGTAGTGAGGGGAGGGGGGTTGTGTTCAGTAGGGTGGGGGGGGTCCGGTTGTGTGTAGTGGGGGGTCATGTGTAGGGGGGGCCTTTGTGTGTAGTGAGGGGGAGGGGTGGTGGGGGTCGGGTTGTGTGTAGTGAGGGGGTGGGGGGTAGTGGGGGGTGTAGTGGGGGGGTCAGGTTGTGTGTAGTGAAGGGGGGTTGAGGTAGTGAGGTCAGGTGTTGTTTTGTCTACTGAGTGAAGAGGTGGTTTGCGTTGAGGGATTGGGTGTGTATTGACTAGTGAGAAGATTGTGATGTGTTTCTTTGTGTGTGTAGTCACAGCCTTCTGGGGTCTGCATGGTGTGTCATGAAAATATCCATGTTGATGAAAACAAAACACATGAAGTTGTGTAACGCCAACGTTGTGCATTCCAATAAAAAAAATTCCTCCTTGGCCCTTAAAGAGCTGAGTTAAGGTCCTTTCAGAGGCCTCTTAAACCTGTTCACACATCTGCCACCTTCTCAGGGCTCTGTTGTGGCAGAAGTGGTGGGGGCCAGATGTGGTGGGGGGCCATCTTGTTTGACCAGATGTGGTGGGGGCAGCCATCTTGTTTGACCAGATGTGGTGGGGGCAGCCATCTTGTTTGACCAGATGTGGTGGGGGCAGCCATCTTGTTTGACCAGATGTGGTGGGGGCAGCCATCTTGTTTGACCAGATGTGGTGGGGGCAGCCATCTTGTTTGACCAGATGTGGTGGGGGCAGCCATCTTGTTTGACCAGAGAGTTTAGAGACATTTCAGGAATCGTACTTGATGTGTTTTCAACAATCTGCACTGAGGAAGGCTATATGAGGAGTCTACAAGACCCTGAATCCACAAAAACAAAAGGACACCTCTGTATTTCAATACAAACATCTCCTCCTACTCATGACTTTCAAAGAAACATTCAAAGGAGAAAGTCTCAGAAATATTTATTATTCATGGAATGCTCATCAAATTTGAAATAGTCCTACATTATTTCCCAAGAATATGGTGATTAAAATCATGTATAATGTATGCATGCCACATTGATATCCATAATGAACACAGAGGCATGGCTCCTGGCAGAGGATGATGGTGTTGGTGATGAAGAGTTTAGAGTTCGACAAACATGAATGTGGCCTATTTAATGAGCAGAGCCGCGCGGGTCCTCAGTTGCTACATTAACCAGTCTTTACAGAGGGGAGCTGGGGTAACTGGAGGCCAACAACGTGTACTGATAAGACTCAGGACATTACAGGCCTTCAACAGGAGAACAGGCTGCTGCACAGACTGAAGAGGGGAGGGAGAGGAGCGAGAGGGGAGGGAGGGAGGGAGGGAGAGAAGCAAGAGGGGGAGGATGGGAGGGCATGGGTAGAGTGAGGGACGGAGGGAGGGAGGGGAGTGAATTGAATTGAGTGACGGAGAGGGGTGGGTAGAGTGAGGGAGAGGAGAGGGGAGGGAAGAAAGAGAGTGAATTGAATTGAGTGAGGGAGAGGAGAGAGGGAGGGAGTGGGTAGAGTGAGGGAGAGGAGGAGAGGAGAGAGGAGAGGAGGGAGTGGGTAGAGTGAGGAGAGGGAGAGAGGGAGGGAGGTAGAGTGAGGGAGAGGAGAGAGGGGAGGGAGTGGGTAGAGTGAGGGAGAGAGGTGTGTGTGTGTGTGTGTGTGTAGAGGAGGGATAGAAGAGAGAGATTGAATTGAGTGAGGGAGAGGAGAGCAGGAGGGAGTGGGTAGAGTGAGGGAGAGAAGAGAGAAAGGGAGGGAGAGGGAGCTGGGATAGGGTAGAGAGAGGCAGGGTGAAGATAAAGAGTGGGGATGGGAGAGAGAGGCACAGCCAGAGAGGGGGAGGGGTGGGAGAGAGAGAGAGAGAGAGAGAGAGAGAGAGAGAGAGAGAGAGAGAGGCACAGCCAGAGAGGGGAGGGGTGGGAGAGAGAGAGGCACAGCCAGAGAGGGGGAGGACAAGGCAGCTAGAGATAAACAGAGTGAGAGATGGAGGGAAACAGAGCCAACGATAACCAGGGAATGCAAGAGTAGAGAGAGAGAGAGAGAGAGAGTGAGAGAGAACACTAATGATAGACAGAGGGAGAGAGAGTGGGGGAGGGGGGCAAGATAACTAGCAATAAACAGAGAGGGGTGGGGTTAAGGGAGGGGGCAAGAGAGCTAATGATAGACAGAGAGAAATGAATATAACTATAGATGAACAGAGAGGGGTAGAGAGGGGGAAGAGAGGCAAAGAGCTAGAGATGAAAAGAGAGAGAGAGGGAAGAGAGGCAAGAGCTAGAGATGAAAAGAGAGAGGGGGAAGAGAGGCAAAGAGCTTGAGATGAACAGAGAGAGGGGGGAAGAGAGGCAAAGAGCTTGAGATGAACAGAGGGGGGGAAGAGAGGCAAAGAGCTAGAGATGAACAGAGAGAGGGGGAAGAGAGGCATAGAGCTAGAGATGAACAGAGAGCGGCAAAGAGCTAGAGATGAACAGAGAGAGGCAAAGAGCTAGAGAAGAGAGGCAAAGAGCTAGAGATGAACAGAGAGAGGGGGAAGAGAAGCAAGAGCTAGAGATGAACAGAGAGAGGCAAAGAGCTAGAGATGAACAGAGAGAGAGGGGAAGAGAGGCAAAGAGCCAGAGATGAACAGAGAGGGGGAAGAGAAGCATAGAGCTAGAGATGAACAGAGAGAGGGATAGAGAGCTAGATGAACAGAGAGGGGAAGAGAGGGCATAGAGCTAGAGATGAACAGGAGAGGGGGAAGAGAGGCATAGAGCTAGAGATGAACAGAGAGAGGGAAGAGAGGCATAGAGCTAGAGATGAACAGAGAGAGGGGGAAGAGAAGCATAGAGCTAGAGATGAACAGAGAGAGGGGGAAGAGAGGCATAGAGCTAGAGATGAACAGAGAGAGGGGGAAGAGAGGCATAGAGCTAGAGATGAACAGAGAGAGGGGGAAGAGAGGCATAGAGCTAGAGATGAACAGAGAGAGGGGGAAGAGAGAAGCATAGAGCTAGAGATGAACAGAGAGAGGGGGAAGAGAGAAGCATAGAGCTAGAGATGAACAGAGAGAGAGGGAAGCGAGGCATAGAGCTAGAGATGAACAGAGAGAGGGGGAAGAGAGGCATAGAGCTAGAGATGAACAGAGAGAGGGGGAAGAGAAGCATAGAGCTAGAGATGAACAGAGAGAGGGGAAGCGAGAAGGCATAGAGCTAGAGATGAACAGAGAGAGGGGGAAGAGAGGCATAGAGCTAGAGATGAACAGAGAGAGGGGGAAGAGAGAGGCATAGAGCTAGAGATGAACAGAGAGAGGGGGAAGAGAGAAGCATAGAGCTAGAGATGAACAGAGAGAGGGGGAAGAGAGAAGCATAGAGCTAGAGATGAACAGAGAGAGGGGGGAAGAGAGAGGCATAGAGCTAGAGATGAACAGAGAGGGGGAAGAGAGGGGCAAGAGAGATGAACAGAGAGAGAAGAGCTTAGAGCTAGAGATGAACAGAGAGAGGGGGAAGAGTGGCATAGAGCCAGAGATGAACAGAGAGAGGGGGAAGAGAAGCATATAGAGCAGAGAGGGGGAAGAGAAGCAGAGCTAGAGATGAACAGAGAGGGGGAAGAGAGGCATAGAGCTAGAGATGAACAGAGAGAGGGAAGAGAGGCATAGAGCTAGAGATGAACAGAGAGAGGGAAGAGAAGCATAGAGCTAGAGATGAACAGAGAGAGGGAAGAGAAGCATAGAGCTAGAGATGAACAGAGAGAGAGGGAAGCGAGGCATAGAGCTAGAGATGAACAGAGAGAGGGGGAAGAGAGAAGCATAGAGCTAGAGATGAACAGAGAGAGGGGGAAGCGAGGCATAGAGCTAGAGATGAACAGAGAGAGGGGGAAGAGAGGCATAGAGCTAGAGATGAACAGAGAGGGGGAAGAGAGGCATAGAGCTAGAGATGAACAGAGAGGGGGAAGAGAGGCATAGAGCTAGAGATGAACAGAGGGGGAAGAGAGGCATAGAGCTAGAGATGAACAGAGAGAGGGGAAGAGAAGCATAGAGCTAGAGATGAACAGAGAGAGGGGGAAGAGAAGCATAGAGCTAGAGATGAACAGAGAGAGGGAAGTGAGGCATAGAGCTAGAGATGAACAGAGAGAGGGGGAAGAGAGAGGCATAGAGCTAGAGATGAACAGAGAGAGGGGGAAGAGAGAAGCATAGAGCTAGAGATGAACAGAGAGGGGGAAGAGGGAAGAGAGAGATGAACAGAGAGGGGGAAGAGAGGCTAGAGATAGAGATGAACAGAGAGAGGGGGGCAAGAGAGGCTTAGAGCTAGAGATGAACAGAGGGGGAGGGGAGCTAGAAGAACAGAGAGGGGAAGAGAGGCATAGAGCTAGAGATGAACAGAGAGGGGGAAGAGAGGCATAGAGCTAGAGATGAACAGAGGGGGAAGAGAAGCATAGAGCTAGAGATCAACAGAGAGGGGGAAGAGAGGCACAGAGCTAGAGATGAACAGAGAGAGGGGGAAGAGAGGAGAGCTAGAGATGAACAGAGGAGGGAAGAGAGGCATAGAGCTAGAGATGAACAGAGAGAGAGGGAAGAGAAGGTACAGAGCCAGAGATGAACAGAGAGAGGGGGAAGCGAGGCATAGAGCTAGAGATGAACAGAGAAAGGGGGAAGAGAGGCATAGAGCTAGAGATGAACAACAGAGAGGGGGAAGAGAGGCATAGAGCTAGAGATGAACAGAGAGGGGGAAGAGAGGCATAGAGCTAGAGATGAACAGAGAGAGGGGAAGAGAAGCATAGAGCTAGAGATGAACAGAGAGAGGGGGAAGAGAAGCATAGAGCTAGAGATGAACAGAGAGAGGGAAGTGAGGCATAGAGCTAGAGATGAACAGAGAGAGGGGGAAGAGAGGCATAGAGCTAGAGATGAACAGAGAGGGGGAAGAGAGGCATAGAGCTAGAGATGAACAGAGAGGGGGAAGAGAGGCATAGAGCTAGAGATGAACAGAGAGAGGGGGAAGAGG
>NW_027036679.1:0-15293 GCF_034236695.1 Oncorhynchus nerka | reverse complement strand
GCAGGGGACACATATTTGGCTGCCGAAACTGCACATTTAGGCTTTTCACCCAATAAATATTTGAATTTTTCTTTATCTTTTATAGTTTCAAATTCTTTGTATTGAATTATAATTTTGGGAGAGAAATATTCTCTTAGAAATGCAGCTCTGTCTCTACCTCTCCCTTGCAGCAGAGTGAGCACAGCCTGTCCTCTCTGGGCAGTCAGGTTTGTCTGTGACGACCGGTCTCTATAGCCAGACTGTCCTCTCTGGGCAGCCAGGTTTGTCTGTGACGACCGGTCTCTATAGCCAGACTGTCCTCTCTGGCAGCCAGGTTTGTCTGTAACGACTCGGTCTCTATAGCCAGACTGTCCTCTCTGGGCAGCCAGGTTTGTCTGTGACGACCGGTCTCTATAGCCAGACTGTCCTCTCTGGGCAGCCAGGATTGTCTGTGACGACCGGTCTCTATAGCCAGACTGTCCTCTCTGGGCAGCCAGGTTTGTCTGTGACGACCGGTCTCTATAGCCAGACTGTCCTCTCTGGGCAGCCAGGTTTGTCTGTGACTGACTCGGTCTCTATAGCCAGACTGTCCTCTCTGGGCAGCCAGGTTTGTCTGTGACGACCGGTCTCTATAGCCAGACTGTCCTCTCTGGGCAGCCAGGTTTGTCTGTGACGACCGGTCTCTATAGCCAGACTGTCCTCTCTGGGCAGCCAGGTTTGTCTGTGACGACCGGTCTCTATAGCCAGACTGTCCTCTCTGGGCAGCCAGGTTTGTCTGTGACGACCGGTCTCTATAGCCAGACTGTCCTCTCTGGGCAGCCAGGTTTGTCTGTGACGACCGGTCTCTATAGCCAGACTGTCCTCTCTGGGCAGCCAGGTTTGTCTGTGACGACCGGTCTCTATAGCCAGACTGTCCTCTCTGGGCAGCCAGGATTGGTCTGTGACGACCGGTCTCTATAGCCAGACTGTCCTCTCTGGGCAGCCAGGTTTGTCTGTGACGACCGGTCTCTATAGCCAGACTGTCCTCTCTGGGCAGCCAGGTTTGTCTGTGACGACCGGTCTCTATAGCCAGACTGTCCTCTCTGGGCAGCCAGGATTGTCTGTGACGACCGGTCTCTATAGCCAGACTGTCCTCTCTGGGCAGCCAGGTTTGTCTGTGACGACAGGTCTCTATAGCCAGACTGTGCTCACTGAGTCTGTACCTAGTCAATGTTTTCCTCAGTTTTCTATCAGTCACAGTGGTCAGATAGACAGTACATGGTGGCAGACTGTTTAGAGCCAAATAGCATTGAAGTTTACTTAGATTTTTTTGTGGTGTCTTTCCAATAGGTGATATATTTTTATTTTTGTTTTGTGATGATTTGGTTGGGCCAGATTTTCTGAGTGCTGTTCTGAGTCTCTATGGGGTTGGTTTGGGTTGGTGAACTGAGCCTCAGAACCAGCTGGCTGAGTGCTGTCCTGAGGCTCTATGGGGTTGGTTTGGGTTGGTGAACTGAGCCTCAGAACCAGCTGGCTGAGTACTGTCCTGAGGCTCTATGGGGTTGGTTTGGGTTGGTGAACTGAGCCTCAGAACCAGCTGGCTGAGGTGCTGTCCTGAGGCTCTATGGGGTTGGTTTGGGTTGGTAACTGAGCCTCAGAACCAGCTGGCTGAGTACTGTCCTGAGGCTCTATGGGGTTGGTTTGGGTTAGTAGACTGAGCCTCAGAACCAGCTGGCTGAGTGCTGTCCTGAGGCTCTATGGGGTTGGTTTGGGTTGGTGAACTGAGCCTCAGAACCAGCTGGCTGAGTGCTGTCCTGGAGGCTCTAGTGGGGTTGGTTTGGGTTGGTGAACTGAGCCTCAGAACCAGCTGGCTGAGTACTGTCCTGAGGCTCTATGGGGTTGGTTTGGGCTGGTGAACTGAGCCTCCAGAACCAGCTGGCTGAGTGCTGTCCTGAGGCTCTATGGGGTTGGTTTGTGTTGGTGAACTGAGCCTCCAGAACCAGCTGGCTGAGTGCTGTCCTGAGGCTCTATGGGGTTGGTTTGTGTTGGATGAACTGAGCCTCAGAACCAGCTGGCTGAGTGCTGTCCTGAGGCTCTATGGGGTTGGTTTGTGTTGATGAACTGAGCCTCAGAACCAGCTGGCTGAGGGACTCTTCTCTTGTTTCATCTCTTGACATTGTAGAGCTGTGTGATGGAATGTTTTGGGTCACTTGTTTTTAGATGGTTGTAAAATTTGATGGCTCTTTTTCTATCTGAATGAGGAGGGGTATTGGCCCAATTCTGCTCTACAAGCGTTATTTGAGTTTTTCTTTGCACTTGCAATACAGTCTTGCAAAACTCTGCATGCAGCATTTTGATTGGATGTTTGTCCCATTTGGTATATTCATTATTAGAGATTGGACCCCATACTTCACTGCCATATAGAGCAATTGGTTCTATAACTGATTGAAATATTTTGAGCCAGATTCTAAAAATGTGTGTGCTAAGATGTGTGTGCTAAGATGTGTGTGCTAAGATGTGTGCTAAAATGTGTGTGCTAAAATGTGTGCTAAAATGTGCGCTAAGATGTGTGTGCTAAAATGTGTGTGCTAAATGTGTGTGCTAAAATGTGTGTGCTAAAATGTGTGTGCTAAGATGTGTGTGCTAAGATGTGTGTGCTAAGATGTGTGTGCTAAAATGTGTGTGCTAAAATGTTTGTGCTAAGATGTGTGTGCTAAGATGTGTGTGCTAAGATGTGTGTGCTAAAATGTATCCAGTAGGTAATGTCAGTAGAGATTAGAGAGTCCAGGGCAGTATGTAATCGTAGGTAATGTCAGTAGAGATCAGACAGTCCAGAGCAGTATGTAATCGTAGGTAATGTCAGTAGAGATCAGACAGTCCAGAGCAGTATGTAATCGTAGGTAATGTCAGTAGAGATTAGACAGTCCAGAGCAGTATGTAATCTTAGGTAATGTCAGTAGAGATCAGACAGTCCAGAGCAGTATGTAATCATCTACTGCTTGAAGATAAATGATACAGCTTCCTTCCTTTCCCTGGAGAGAGCTGGCAACTCAATTCAATTGAACTTCTTAGGCTGCAGGGGCAGTATTGAGTAGCTTGGATGAAAGGTGCCCATATCAAACGGCCTGCTCCTTAATATAAATATGAACTTTATCAAACAAAACATGCATGTATTGTGTAACATGAAGTCCTATGAGTATCATCTGATGAAGATAATTCAAGGTTAGTGGTTTTTGTGAATGCTATATTTTGCAGGAAAATGGCTGTGCTTATTGTGGTTTGGTGGAGACCGAACATAATCGTTTGTAGTGCTTTCGCTGAAAAGCCTATTTGAAATCGGACACTTTGGTGGGATTAACAATGAGAATAGCTT
This sequence comes from Oncorhynchus nerka, assembly GCF_034236695.1. Taxonomy (NCBI): domain Eukaryota; kingdom Metazoa; phylum Chordata; class Actinopteri; order Salmoniformes; family Salmonidae; genus Oncorhynchus; species Oncorhynchus nerka. The sequence goes on along the minus strand of NW_027036679.1, from coordinate 11,962 downwards.
TAAATGATATAAAACACATGTATGTTTTAGGAATTGTAATTATGAGATGTCTGTGGTTTGAATTTGGCGCCTCTATTTTCACTGGTAGTTGTCATATCGATCCCGTTAGCGGGATTGCAGCCATAACAGGCCTTTATTGTCATGGGAAAAATATGTTAAAATTGCCAAAGCAAGTCAAGTAGATAATAAACAATAAAATGAACAGTAAACATTACACTCGCAGAAGTTCCAAAAGAATAAAGACATTACAAATGTCACATTATGTCTATAAACAGTGTTGTAATGATGTGTAAATGTTTAAAGTACTGTCTCAGTCAACATTAAATCAGTGATCCTGTCCTACTAAACAGAACACACAACTAACCAACTCGAGACGGTTGGAAGACGGGGATCATTTTGAAACATACAGTAAAGTTTTAGTTGGTCTTTGCCTCACACTCAAATTCTCCTCATTATTAACTCCCGCCCCATGACTATCCCTATCTCGTCCCGCTCAGTCCTCTTGTGTTCCTCTGATTGGCTAAGGGGACCTTCACTCAGTAAATGGGAAAGACATCTGTACCTCTTCAAGAAAATACTATTAGCCTTCTTTTTCAGTGTTTGTTCAACGCCGTTGTCGGTATATATGGGAAATTGAATTGTGCACAACCAACCGGTGGCCCAAAATATATTACATCTGGAATGAATGGAGAAAACAACCAGTGGCCCAAAATATATTACATCTGGAATGAATGGAAAACAACCAAGTATTAAAATATGTACATCTGGAATGAATGGAAAACCAACCATTGCCGGTATTTACATCTGGAATGAATGGAAAACCAACCAGTCTATATTACATCTGGAATGAATGGAAAAACCAACCAGTGGCCCAAATACATTACATCTGGAATGAATGGAAAACCAACCAGTGGCCCAAAATATATTACATCTGGAATAAATGGAAAACTGGCCCAAATATATTACATCTGGAAAACCAACCAGTGGCCCAAATATTAATCCTGGAATATATTACAACCAGTGGCCCAAAATACATTACATCTGGAATGAATGGAAAACCAACCAGTGGCCCAAAATATATTACATCTGGAATGAATGGAAAACCAACCGGTGCCCAAAATATATTACATCTGGAATAAATGGAAAACCAACCAGTGTTAAAATACATTACATCTGGAATGAATGGAAAACCAACCAGTACATTATGGAATGAATGAAGGCAACCAGTGGCCCAAAATATATTACATCAGAATGAATGGAAAAACAACCAGTGGCCCAAAATATATTACATCTGGAGATGAATAAAACCAACCGGTGGCCCAAATATATTACATCTGGAATGAATGGAAAACCAACCAGTGGCCCAAAATACATTACATCTGGAATGAATGGAAAAACCAACCACCCAGCCTACATCGCCCATCTCACTGACCTCAAATGATGAAAGATGTACATTGTGTTTGCACCAAGTAACGGCCATGTGGTGAAATGTGTATATTATGGGATGTGGGCCTCTGTTTTTTTGTTTGACCTGACGAAAGATCTGTTTCAGATGGAAAACTGTGTCAATAAAGAGCTTTGACAAACTGCCCTTTTCTCTCTTTCTAACCCTGGATACATGTTTGGAAGCCAAAACACAAACAAAAGAACAACAACAAAACATATATGTAAACAAATGGGGGGGGGGGGGTTAGGAAATATGTGTCTCTAATATTGTCATACATTTGGCAGGAGGTTTTGAGTTTGAGTTTGAGTTTATTTTTATTTTTACAGGGACAGTGCACATTAATCAACGTTTCAGTGAAAGTGACGGTTTTAGCCAGCAGAAGCTAATTTTCAACCCAAGTCCTGGGCAGATATTAAAAACAATTACAATATAGACAATAGCAACATAGGACAAGCAAGGCATAGCATACAGACAGAGCAACGTTGGATAAATCAGGCGTAGCATACAGACAGAGCAACATCAGGACAAACAAGACGTAGCATACAGACAGAGCAACATAGGACAAGCAAGACATAGCACACAGACAGAGCAACATAGGACAAACAAGACATAGTATACAGACAGAGCAACATAGGACAAGCAAGACATAGCATACAGACAGAGCAACATAGGACAAGCAAGACGTAGCATACAGACAGAGCAACATAGGACAAACAAGACATAGCATACAGACAGAGCAACATAGAACAAGCAAGACGTAGCATACAGACAGAGCAACATAGAACAAGCAAGACGTAGCATACAGACAGAGCAACATAGGACAAACAAGACGTAGCATACAGACAGAGCAACATAGGACAAGCAAGACATAGCACACAGACAGAGCAACATAGGACAAACAAGACATAGTATACAGACAGAGCAACATAGGACAAGCAAGACATAGCATACAGACAGAGCAACATAGGACAAGCAAGACGTAGCATACAGACAGAGCAACATAGGACAAACAAGACGTAGCATACAGACAGAGCAACATAGGACAAGCAAGACGTAGCATACAGACAGAGCAACATAGGACAAGCAAGACGTAGCATACAGACAGAGCAACATAGAACAAGCAAGACGTAGCATACAGACAGAGCAACATAGAACAAGCAAGACGTAGCATACAGACAGAGCAACATAGAACAAGCAAGACGTAGCATACAGACAGAGCAACATAGGACAAGCAAGACGTAGCACACAGACAGAGCAACATAGGACAAGCAAGACGTAGCATACAGACAGAGCAACATAGAACAAGCAAGACGTAGCATACAGACAGAGCAACATAGGACAAACAAGACGTAGCATACAGACAGAGCAACATAGGACAAGCAAGACGTAGCACACAGACAGAGCAACATAGGACAAACAAGACATAGCATACAGACAGAGCAACATAGGACAAGCAAGACGTAGCATACAGACAGAGCAACATAGGACAAGCAAGACGTAGCATACAGACAGAGCAACATAGAACAAGCAAGACGTAGCATACAGACAGAGCAACATAGGACAAGCAAGACGTAGCATACAGACAGAGCAACATAGGACAAGCAAGACATAGCATACAGACAGAGCAACATAGGACAAGCAAGACATAGCATACAGACAGAGCAACATAGGACAAGCAAGACGTAGCATACAGACAGAGCAACATAGGACAAGCAAGACGTAGCATACAGACAGAGCAACATAGGACAAGCAAGACGTAGCATACAGACAGAGCAACATAGGACAAGCAAGACGTAGCATACAGTTTTGTCATTTTATTGTTTTGTTCAGTGTTCAGTATTTCTTATTAAAACAAGATGAACACTGCGCGTTGGTCCTCACCTCATTCCAACGACAAGCGTCACAAAGACGTAGCATACAGACATAGCAACATAGTACAAAAAGCAGGTTAGGAAGTGCAGCTCAGTTTCCACCTTATTTTGTGGGCAGTGAGCACATAGCCTGTCTTCTCTTCAGAGCCTGATCTGCATATGTCTGTACATAGTCAAGCCTTTTCTTTGTTTTGGGTCAGTAACAGTGGTCAGGTGTTCTGACACTGTGTACTCTCTCTTTCTCTCTTTCTATCTCTCTCTCTCTCTGTCTCTCTGTCGCTCTGTCTCTCTCAGTCTCTCAGTCTCTCTCAGTCTCTGTCTGTCTGTCTGTCTGTCTGTCTGTCTGTCTGTCTGTCTGTCTGTCTGTCTGTCTGTCTGTCTCTCTCTCTCTCTCTCTCTCTCTCTGTCCGTCCGTCCGCCCTTCCGTCTCTCTCTCTGTCTGTCTCTCTCTCTCTCTCTCTATTGCTCTCTGTCCTCATCCCCTTCCTCATCTTATTCTTTCACACCTCCCCGTATTCTCTCACAATTTCTTGCTCATCATCACTCTAAAAAACATACTGTCATTTCTGTCTCTCGCTCTCCTCCTCTGTGTGTGTTCTCCTCTACTCTCTCTCTCCTCTCCTCCATTATCCTCTCCTCTATTCTCCTCCTCTCCCTCTATTCTCCTCTATTCTCCCTTCCACTATTCTCTCTCTCCTCTCTTAACCTCTCTTCTACTTCTCTCTCTCCTCTCCTCTCTTCTCCCTTCCACTATTCTCCTCCTCTCTCTAATAACTCTCTTCTATCTCTCTCTCTCCTCTCCACTACCTCTCCTCTCCTCTATTCTCCTCTCCTCTATTCTCCTCTCCTCTCTTCTCCTCTCCACTACTCTCCTCTCCTCTCTTCTCCTCTCCTCTATTCTCCTCTCCCCTCTATTCTCCTCTCCTCTCTCAATTCTCACTCTCATCTATTCTCTCTCTCCTCTCCACTATCTCTCATTTCCTCTCTCCATCCTCTCCTCTCCTCTCCTCTATTCTCCTCTCCTCTCCTCTATTCTCCTCTACTCTCCTCTCCTCTCTCTCCTCTATTCTCCTCTCCACTCATTCTCCTCTCCTCTATTCTCCTCTCCTCTCCACTATTCTCCTTTCCTCCTCCTCTCCTCTCCTCTGCTTCTCTCTCCTCATTCTCCTCTCCTCTCCACTATTCTCCTCTCCTCTATTCTCCTCTCCTCTCACTATTCTTATCTCCTCTATTCTCCTCTCCCTCTATTCTCCTCTCCTCCATCTCCTTTCCTCCTCCTCTCCTATCCTCTGTTCTCCTCTCCTCTATCTCTCCTCTCCTCTCCACTATTCTCCTCTCATCTATTCCTCCTCTATTCTCCTCTCCTCTGTTCTCCCTCTCCTCTATTCCTCCTCTCCTCTCTTCTCCTCTCCTCTATTCTCCTCCTCCTCTCCACTATTCTCCTCTCCTCTCTTCTCTTCTCCTCTATTAACCTCTCCTCTATTCTCCTCTATTCTCTTCTCCTCTATTCTCCTCTCCTCCCATTATCCTCTCCTCTATTCTCCTCTCCTCACCACTATTGTCCTCTCTCTCTCCTCTATTCTCCTCTCCTCCATTATTCTCTCCTCTATTCTCCTCTCCTCCATTATTCTCTCCTCTATTCTCCTCTCCTCCCATTAGCCTCTCCTCTATTCTCCTCTCCTCCATTATTCTCTCCTCTATTCTCCTCTCCTCCATTATTCTCTCCTCTATTCTCCTCTCCTCTATTCTCCTCTCCTCATTCTCCTCTCCTGTCCTCTAATATCCTCTATTCTCCTATCATCTCCTCTATTGTCCTCTGTTCTCCTCTCCTCTCCTCTCCTCTATTCTCCTCTCTCTATTCTCCTCTTCTCTATTCTCCTCTCCACTCATTCTCCTCTCCTCTGTTCTCCTCTCCTGTCCTCTCCTCTCCTCTATTCTCCTCTCCTGTCCTCTCCTCTCCTCTATTGTCCTCTGTTCTCCTCTCCTCTATTCTCCTCTCCTCTATTCTCCTCTCCTCTCATCTACTCTCCTCTATTCTCCTCTCCTCGCCTCTATTCTCCTCTCCTCTATTCCCCTCTCCTCTATTCTCCTCTCCTCTATTCTCCTCTCCTCTATTCTCCTCTCCTCTCCTCTATTCTCCTCTCCTCTATTCTCCTCTCCTGTCCTCTCCTCTCCTCTATTGTCCTCTGTTCTCCTCTCCTCTCCTCTATTCTTCTCTCGTCTATTCTCCTCTTCTCTATTTTCCTCTCCACTATTCTCCTCTCCTCTGTTCTCCTCTCCTCTATTCCCCTCCATTCTCCTCTCCTCTCCTCTCCTCTATTGTCATCTATTCTCCTCTCCTCTATTCTCCTCTCCTCTATTCTCCTCTCCTCTATTCTCCTCTCCTCTATTCTCCTCCCCTCTATTCTCATCTCCTCTATTCTCCTCTCCTCTCCTCTATTCTCCTCTATTCTCCTCTCCTGTCCTCTCCTCTTCTCTATTATCCTCTCCTATATTACCCTCTCCTCTATTCTCCTCTATTCTCCTCTATTCTCCTCTCCTCTATTCTCCTCTCCTCTCCTCTATTCTCCTCTCCTCTATTCTCCTCTCCTCTCCACTATTGTCCTCTCCTCTCCTCTATTCTCCTCTCCTCTATTCTCCTCTCCTCCATTATTCTCTCCTCTATTCTCCTCTCCTCTCCACTATTCTCTTCTCCTCTATTCTCCTCTCCTCCCATTAGCCTCTCCTCTATTCTCCTCTCATCTATTCTCCTCTCCTCTATTCTCCTCCCCTCTATTCTCATCTCCTCTATTCTCCTCTCCTCTCCTCTATTCTCCTCTATTCTCCTCTCCTGTCCTCTCCTCTTCTCTATTATCCTCTCCTATATTCTCCTCTATTCTCCTCTCCTCTCCTCTATTCTCCTCTATTCTCCTCTCCTCTATTCTCCTCTATTCTCCTCTCCTCTCCTCTATTCTCCTCTATTCTCCTCTCCTCTATTCTCCTCTCCTCTCCACTATTCTCTCCTCCTCTATTCTCCTCTCCTCCCATTAGCCTCTCCTCTATTCTCCTCTCATCTCCACTATTCTCTTCTCCTCTATTCTCCTCTCCTCCCATTAGCCTCTCCTCTATTCTCCTCTCATCTCCACTATTCTCTTCTCCTCTATTCTCCTCTCCTCCCATTAGCCTCTCCTCTATTCTCCTCTCCTCACCACTATTCTCCCCTCCTCTATTCTCCTCTCCTCCATTATTCTCTCCTCTATTCTCCTCTCCTCTATTCTCCTCTCCTGTCCTCTAATATCCTCTATTCTCCTCTCCTCTATTCTCCTCTCCTGTCCTCTAATATCCTCTATTCCCCTCTCCTCTGTTCTCCTCTCCTCTCCTCTATTATATTCTCCTCTCCTGTCCTCTCCTCTCCTCTATTCTCCTCTCCTCTGTTCTCCTCTCCTCTATTCTCCTCTCCTGTCCTCTCCTCTCCTCTATTGTCCTCTGTTCTCCTCTCCTCTATTCTCCTCTCCTCTATTCTCCTCTCATCTATTCTCCTCTCCTCTCCTCTATTCTCCTCTCCTCTATTCTCCTCTCCTCTATTCTCCTCTCCTCTATTCTCCTCTCCTCTCCTCTATTCTCCTCTCCTCTATTCTCCTCTCCTGTCCTCTCCTCTCCTCCATTGTCCTCTGTTCTCCTCTCCTCTCCTCTATTCTTCTCTCCTCTATTCTCCTCTTCTCTATTTTCCTCTCCACTATTCTCCTCTCCTCTGTTCTCCTCTCCTCTATTCTCCTCCATTCTCCTCTCCTGTCCTCTCCTCTCCTCTATTGTCCTCTGTTCTCCTCTCCTCTATTCTCCTCTCCTCTATTCTCCTCCCCTCTATTCTCATGTCCTCTATTCTCCTCTACTCTATTCTCCTCTCCTCTATTCTCATGTCCTCTATTCTCCTCTACTCTATTCTCCTCTCCTTTATTCTCCTCTCCTCTATTCTCTTCTCCTCTATTCTCCTCTCCTCTATTCTCCTCTCCTCTATTCTCCTCTCCTCTATTCTACTTTATTCTCCTCTCCTTTATTCTCCTCTCCTCTATTCTCCTCTCCTCTATTCTATTCTCCTCTATTCTCCTCTCCTCTCATCTATTCTCCTCTCCTCTTTTCTCCTCTCCTCTATTCTCCTTTCCTCTATTCTCATCTATTCTCCTCTCCTCTCCTCTATTCTCCTCTCCTCTATTCTCATCTATTCTCCTCTCCCTCTCCTCTATTCTCCTCTCCTCTCCTCTATTCTCCTCTCCTCTCCTCTATTCTCCTTTCCTCTATTCTCATCTATTCTCCTCTCCTCTCCTCTATTCTCCTCTCCTCTCCACTATTGTCCTCTCTCTCCTCTATTCTCCTCTCCTCTATTCTCCTCTCCTCCATTATTCTCTCCTCTATTCTCCTCTCCTCTATTCTCCTCTCCTCTATTCTCCTCTCCTGTCCTCTAATATCCTCTATTCTCCTCTCCTCTGTTCTCCTCTCCTCTATTCTCCTCTCCTCTATTCTCTTCTCCTCTATTCTCCTCTCCGCTCATCTATTCTCCTCTCCTCTATTCTCCTTTCCTCTATTCTCATCTATTCTCCTCTCCTCTCCTCTATTCTCCTCTCATCTATTCTCCTCTATTCTCATCTCCTCTATTATCCTTTATTCTCCTCTCCTCTGTCCTCCTTCCAGTTCCTCTCCAATCATCCACTCTTGTTTCAACTAATCAAGGTCATTATCATGAGAAATGAGCTGAAGGACGTGTTTGCTGCACTAAGATTAACAAAAGCATCTTGACTGAATCTCAACCAAAACCCCCAAGCCCTTTATTGAGTGGCCACTTGCTAATGTGTTCATCACCCGAGTCTGCAGAGTGTTTTGGCCAAAATGAGCATTGAAATGATGTGTAATTGACATCCTAAACTGCCAATTATCAATATTCCAAAATTTGAAATCCATTTGCAAACTTCCTGCGAGCCGTACCATCTAACAAAAACATTCTGTTCTCGAGAGCAACAAATCACCTCACTTTTATTTTCACATAGCGAGAACGAACAAGCCATTTCATATTGTTCCTATTACCATATAGTACAGCTAGATAACATCTGATCACCTGTTTTGTAGTTATAGTTTTGTTAAAAAAAATATTTATAATTTGTTTTGGTTTGATCAATATGATCACACCTGAGGTTTACCTTGATCATGTTCCAGGTGATCCGCACATCAGGCAGGATGATCCCTGACCTGGACATACAAGGACATACAAGGACATACAGGTCAAGGACATACAGGTCAAGGACATACAGGTCAAGGACATACAAGGACATACAAGGACATACAGGTCAAGGACATACAGGTCATGGACATACAAGGACATACAGGTCAAGGACATACAAGGACATACAAGGACATACAGGTCAAGGACATACAAGGACATACAAGGACATACAGGTCAAGGACATACAGGTCAAGGACATACAGGTCAAGGACATACAAGGACATACAGGTCAAGGACATACAAGGACATATAGGTCAAGGACATACAGGGACATACAGGTCAAGGACATACAGGTCAAGGACATACAAGAACATACAGGTCAAGGACATACAGGTCAAGGACATACAAGGACATACAGGTCAAGGACATACAAGGACATACAGGTCAAGGACATGCAAGAACATACAGGTCAAGGACATACAGGTCAAGGACATACAAGGACATACAGGTCAAGGACATACAGGTCAAGGACATACAGGTCAAGGACATACAAGGACATACAGGTCAAGGACATACAAGGACATACAGGTCAAGGACATACAGGTCAAGGACATACAAGGACATACAGGTCAAGGACATACAGGTCAAGGACATACAGGTCAAGGACATACAGGTCAAGGACATACAGGGACATACAGGTCAAGGACATACAGGTCAAGGACATACAAGGACATACAGGTCAAGAACATACAAGAACTTGCAATGTGGTGGAGTGATCGTTTGGGCGGATAAAAACCAGGTGGCACTACTTTCTTCCAAGGTTTTGGAGGTTACCCTCTCCTCTATTCTCCTATATTACCCTCTACTCTATTCTCCTCTATTCTCCTCTCCTCTATTCTCCTCTCCTCTATTCTCCTCTCCTCCATTATTCTCTCCTCTATTCTCCTCTCCTCTCCACTATTGTCCTCTCCTCTCCTCTATTCTCCTCTCCTCTATTCTCCTCTCCTCCATTATTCTCTCCTCTATTCTCCTCTCCTCTCCACTATTGTCCTCTCCTCTCCTCCATTATTCTCTCCTCTATTCTCCTCTCCTCTCCACTATTCTATTCTCCTCTATTCTCCTCTCCACTATTCTCCTCTCCTCTATTCTCCTCCATTATTCTCTCCTCTATTCTCCTCTCCTCTCCACTATTCTCTTCTCCTCTATTCTCCTCTCCTCCCATTAGCCTCTCCTCTATTCTCCTCTCCTCTCCACTATTCTCTTCTCCTCTATTCTCCTCTCCTCACCACTATTCTCCCCTCCTCTATTCTCCTCTCCTCCATTATTCTCTCCTCTATTCTCCTCTATTCTATTCTCCTCTCCTCTGTTCTCCTCTCCTCTATTCTCCCCTCCTGTCCTCTCCTCTCCTCTATTGTCCTCTGTTCTCCTCTCCTCTATTCTCCTCTCCTCCATTATTCTCTCCTCTATTCTCCTCTCCTCTCCACTATTCTCTTCTCCTCTATTCTCCTCTCCTCCCATTAGCCTCTCCTCTATTCTCCTCTCCTCACCACTATTGGCCTCTCCTCTATTCTCCTCTCCTCCATTATTCTCTCCTCTATTCTCCTCTCCTCTCCACTATTCTCTTCTCCTCTATTCTCCTCTCCTCCCATTAGCCTCTCCTCTATTCTCCTCTCCTCACCACTATTCTCCCCTCCTCTATTCTCCTCTCCTCCATTATTCTCTCCTCTATTCTCCTCTCCTCTATTCTCCTCTCCTCTATTCTCCTCTCCTGTCCTCTAATATCCTCTATTCTCCTCTCCTCTATTCTCCTCTCCTGTCCTCTAATATCCTCTATTCTCCTCTCCTCTATTCTCCTCTCCTGTCCTCTAATATCCTCTATTCTCCTCTCATCTCCTCTATTGTCCTCTGTTCTCCTCTCCTCTCCTCTATTCTATTCTCCTCTCCTGTCCTCTCCTCTATTGTCCTCTGTTCTCCTCTCCTCTATTCTCCTCTCCTCTATTCTCCTCTCCTCTATTCTCCTCTCCTCTATTCTCCTCTCCTCTATTCTCCTCTCCTCTATTCTCCTCTCCTCTATTCTCCTCTCCTCTCCTCTATTCTCCTCTCCTCTATTCTCCTCTCCTGTCCTCGACATACAGGTCAAGAACATACAAGAACTTGCAATGTGGTGGAGTGATCGTTTGGGCGGATAAAAACCAGGTGGCACTACTTTCTTCCAAGGTTTTGGAGGTGCGAGTCCTCTTCTTCTCTGAGGTTGTGGCGGTATGTGTCCCACACATAGGAACATGTTGGAGGGATGGCATCGTGAGTCCATCACCCGATGCTGGAGAGGAGCCAGAGACTGGCAGGAGAAGTCTCTACACCAGCTGGTCACTGCTTAGTCTCACCCCTTTCTCTCCCCCTTCTCTCCCTCTTCTCTCCCTCTTCTCTCCACCTCTCTCCCCCTTCTCTCCCTCTTCTCTCCCCCTCTCTCCCCCTCTCTCCCTCTTCTCTCCTCTTCTCTCCCCCTCTCTCCTCTTCTCTCACCCTCTCCCCCTCTCTCCCTCTCTCTACCTCTTCTCTCTCTTCTCTCCTCTTCTCTCCCTCTCTCCTCCCTCTTCTCTCTCTCCCTCTCTCCCTCTCTCTTCTCTCCCCTCTCTCCCCTCTCTCCTTCTTCTCTCCCCCTCTCTCCCTCTTCTCTCCCTCTTCTCTCTCCATTTTCTCTCCCTCCTCTCTCCCTCTTCTCTCCCCTCTCTCTCTCTCTCCCCCCCCTCTTCTCTCCCTCTCTCTCCCTCTTCTCTCCCTCTCTCCCTCTTCTCTCTCTCCCTCTCACTCCCTCTTCTCTCACTCTCCCTCCCTTCATAAATAGCTGTCTTTTAAAACAGCTATATTTTCTAACTCTTTAGGTCATCAGTTCTTTGTTATTTATTTTATGATCAGCAATCAGTTCCTTGTCATTGTATCACCTGAGTGTTTCTCACCAATTGTTTGTTTGATAGAAAGGTCTTATTTGTCTTGTCTATTTGTGTGTTAATATCACTCGATTTAATCTCTACATCATACATGCCTCAATGGTAAACATGTGCCCTCATTTTGCAATGAAGTTCTTGACAAAGACATCCCTTTAACCTATACTCTGATTTCAGTCATTAATCAAAATAAAAAACATTCATCAAAAAAAGTGTTTTAATCATTCATATTTTTAAAAACTGTTTGATTTGTAATAAATGTTAAAACTCTTAGCGTGTGCACAACTCCTTTCAATACTGTATGATTTACCAACACCCCCACAATGCTTGACACATCAATCAATATGTATCTGAACCATTGATCTGAATATGACTGAGGACATCTAGTGGTCAAAGAAAGATAACTGGAAAATATTTGACAATGAGACCAGAGTTGATTTAGTAGGCTATACATTACTTTAATACTTTCTTTTCATTTAATTATAATTCATTCCATTAATATTTTCTC
>NW_027036678.1:0-15293 GCF_034236695.1 Oncorhynchus nerka | reverse complement strand
TCTCTAGTCTGTATCTCTAGTCTATCTCTCTAGTCTGTATCTCTCTAGTCTGTATCTCTCTAGTCTGTATCTCTCTATCTCTCTAGTCTGTATCTCTCTAGTCTGTTTCTCTCCAGTCTGTATCTCTCTAGTCTGTATATAAATAGTCTGTATCTCTATAGTCTGTATCTCTCTAGTCTGTATATAAATAGTCTGTTTCTCTCTAGTCTGTATCTCTCTATTTCTCTAGTCTGTATCTCTCTAGTCTGTATCTCTCTATTTCTCTAGTCTGTATCTCTCCAGTCTGTATCTCTCTAGTCTGTATCTCTCTAGTCTGTATCTCTCTAGTCTCTATCTCTCTAGTCTTTATCTCTCTAGTCTGTATCTCTCTAGTCTGTATCTCTCTAGTCTGTATCTCTCTAGTCTGTATATAAATAGTCTGTATCTCTCTAGTCTGTATCTCTCTATTTCTCTAGTCTGTATCTCTCTAGTCTGTATCTCTCTAGTCTGTATCTCTCATTCTCTATCTTCTCTAGTCTGTATCTCTCTAGTCTGTATCTCTTTAGTCTGTATCTCTCTAGTCTGTATCTCTCTAGTCTGTATCTCTCTAGTCTGTATCTCTCTAGTCTGTATCTCTTTAGTCTGTATCTCTCTAGTCTGTATCTCTCTAGTCTGTTTCTCTCTAGTCTGTATCTCTCTAGTCTGTATCTCTCTAGTCTGTATCTCTCTAGTCTGTATCTCTCTAGTCTGTATCTCTCTAGTCTGTATCTCTCTAGTCTGTATCTCTCTAGTCTGTATATAAATAGTCTGTATCTCTCTAGTCTGTATCTCTCTAGTCTGTATCTCTCTAGTCTGTATATAAATAGTCTGTATCTCTCTAGTCTGTATCTCTCTAGTCTCTATCTCTCTAGTCTCTATCTCTCTAGTCTGTATCTCTCTAGTCTCTATCTCTCTAATCTATATCTCTCTAGTCTGTATCTCTCTAGTCTGTATCTCTCTAGTCTGTATCTCTCTAGTCTCTATCTCTCTAGTCTGTATCTCTCTAGTCTGTATCTCTCTAGTCTGTATCTCTCTAGTCTGTATCTCTTTAGTCTGTATCTCTCTAGTCTGTATCTCTCTAGTCTGTATCTCTCTAGTCTGTATCTCTCTAGTCTGTATCTCTCTATCTCTCTAGTCTGTATCTCTCTAGTATGTATCTCTCTAGTCTGTATCTCTCTAGTCTGTATCTCTCCAGTCTGTATCTCTCTAGTCTGTATCTCTCTAGTCTGTATCTCTCAAGTCTGTATCTCTCTGGTCTGTATATAAATAGTCTGTATCTATCTAGTCTCTATCTCTCTAGTATGTATCTCTCTAGTCTGTATCTCTCTAGTCTGTATCTCTCTAGTCTGTATCTCTCTAGTCTGTATCTCTCTCTAGTCTGTATCTCTCTAGTCTGTATCTCTCTAGTCTCTGTCTATCTCTCTAGTCTGTATCTCTCTAGTCTGTATCTCTCTAGTCTGTATCTCTCTAGTCTGTATCTCTCTAGTCTGTATCTCTCTAGTCTGTATCTCTCTAGTCTGTATCTCTCTAGTCTGTATCTCTCTAGTCTGTATCTCTCTAGTCTGTATCTCTCTAGTCTGTATCTCTCTAGTCTGTATCTCTCTAGTCTGTATCTCTCTAGTCTGTATCTCTCTAGTCTGTATCTCTCTAGTCTGTATCTCTCTAGTCTGTATCTCTCTATCTCTCTAGTCTGTATCTCTCTAGTCTGTATCTCTCTAGTCTGTATCTCTCTATTCTGTATCTCTCTAGTCTGTATCTCTCTATCTCTAGTCTGTATCTCTCTATCTCTCTAGTCTGTATCTCTCTAGTCTGTATCTCTCTAGTCTGTATCTCTCTAGTCTGTATCTCTCTAGTCTGTAGCTCTCTAATCTGTATCTCTCCAGTCTGTATCTCTCTAGTCTGTATCTCTCCAGTCTGTATCTCTCTAGTATGTATCTCTCTAGTCTGTATCTCTCTAGTCTGTTTCCCTCTAGTCTGTATCTCTCTATCTCTCTAGTCTGTATCTCTCCAGTCTGTATCTCTCTAGTCTGTATCTCTTTAGTCTGTATCTCTCTAGTCTCTATCTCTCTAGTCTCTATCTCTCTATCTCTCTAGTCTGTATCTCTCTAGTCTGTATCTCTCTAGTCTGTATCTCTCTAGTCTGTATCTCTCTAGTCTGTATCTCTCTAGTCTGTATCTCTTTAGTCTGTATCTCTCTAGTCTGTATCTCTCTAGTCTGTATCTCTCTAGTCTGTATCTCTGTATCTCTCTAGTCTGTATCTCTCTAGTCTGTATCTCTCTAGTCTCTATCTCTCTAGTCTCTATCTCTCTAGTCTGTATCTCTCTAGTCTGTATCTCTCTAGTCTGTATATAAATAGTCTGTATCTCTCTAGTCTGTATCTCTCTAGTCTGTATCTCTCTATCTGTATCTTTCTCTAGTCTGTATCTCTCAGTCTGTATCTCTCTAGTCTGTATCTCTCTAGTGTATCTCTGTCTGTATCTCTCTGAGTCTGTATCTCTCTAGTCTGTTTCTCTCCAGTCTGTATCTCTCTAGTCTGTCTCTCTGTATCTCTCTAGTCTGTATCTCTCCAGTCTGTATCTCTCTAGTCTGTATCTCTCTAGTCTGTATCTCTCTAGTCTGTATCTCTAGTCTGTATCTCTCTAGTCTGTATCTCTTTTTCTCTAGTCTGTATCTCTCTGGTCATCTCTCTAGTCTGTATCTCTCTCTAGTCTGTATATAAATAGTCTGTATCTCTCTAGTCTGTATCTCTCTAGTTTTTCCTCAGTCTGTATCTCTCTAGTCTGTATCTCTCTATATCTCTAGTCTGTATCTCTCTAGTCTGTATCTCTTTAGTCTGTTTCTCTCAGTCTGTATCTCTCTAGTCTGTATCTCTCTAGTCTGTTTCTCTCCAGTCTGTATCTCTCTAGTCTGTATCTCTCTAGTCTGTATCTCTCCAGTCTGTATCTCTCTAGTCTGTATCTCTCTAGTCTGTATCTCTCTATCTGTTTCTCTCCAGTCTGTATCTCTTTAGTCTGTATCTCTCTAGTCTGTATCTCTCTATCTCTAGTCTGTATCTCTCTAGTCTGTATCTCTCTAGTCTGTATCTCTCTAGTCTGTTTCTCTCAGTCTCTCTCTAGTCTGTATCTCTCTAGTCTGTATCTCTCTAGTCTGTATCTCTCTAGTCTGTATCTCTCTAGTCTGTATATCTCTAGTCTGTATCTCTCTAGTCTGTATCTCCAGTCTGTATCTCTCTAGTCTATCTCTAGTCTGTATCTCTCAGTCTGTATCTCTAGTCTGTATCTCTTTGTCTGTATCTCTCTAGTCTGTATCTCTCTGTATATCTCAGTCTGTATCTCTCTAGTCTCTATCTCTCTCTATCTGTTTCTCTGATCTGTCTGTATCTCTCTCTAGTCTGTATCTCTCTAGTCTGTATCTCTAGTCTGTATCTCTTTGAGTCTGTATCTCTCTAGTCTCTATCTCTCTAGTCTCTATCTCTTTCTCTGATCTGTATCTCTCTAGTCTGTATCTCTCTAGTCTGTATCTCTCTGAGTCTGTATCTCTGTCTGTATCTCTCTAGTCTGTATCTCTTTGAGTCTGTATCTCTCTAGTCTGTATCTCTCTAGTCTCTGTCTCTCTAGTCTGTATCTCTCTCTGAGTCTGTATCTCTCTAGTCTGTATCTCTCTGTCTGTATCTCTCTAGTCTCTATCTCTCTAGTCTGTATCTCTCTAGTCTGTATCTCTCTAGTCTCTCTAAATGTCTGTATCTCTCTGAGTCTGTATCTCTCTAGTCTGTATCTCTCTAGTCTGTATCTCTCTAGTCTGTATCTCTCCAGTCTGTATCTCTCTAGTCTGTTTCTCTCTAGTCTGTATCTCTCTCTAGTCTGTATCTCTCTAGTCTGTATCTCTCTAGTCTGTTTCTCTCCAGTCTGTATCTCTCTAGTCTGTATCTCTTTAGTCTGTATCTCTCTAGTCTGTATCTCTCCAGTCTGTATCTCTCTAGTCTGTATCTCTCTAGTCTGTATCTCTCTATATCTCTAGTCTGTATCTCTCTAGTCTGTATCTCTCTAGTCTGTATCTCTCTATTTCTCTAGTCTGTATCTCTCTAGTCTGTATCTCTCTAGTCTGTATCTCTCTAGTCTGTATCCCTCCAGTCTGTATCTCTCTAGTCTGTATCTCTCTAGTCTGTTTCCCTCCAGTCTGTATCTCTCTAGTCTGTATCTCTCTATATCTCTAGTCTGTATCTCTCTAGTCTGTATCTCTCTAGTCTGTATCTCTCTAGTCTGTATCTCTCTAGTCTGTATCTCTCTAGTCTGTTTCCCTCCAGTCTGTATCTCTCTAGTCTGTATCTCTCTAGTCTGTTTCCCTCCAGTCTGTATCTCTCTAGTCTGTATCTCTCTATATCTCTAGTCTGTATCTCTCTAGTCTGTTTCTCTCCAGTCTGTATCTCTCTAGTCTGTATCTCTCTAGTCTGTATCTCTCTATATCTCTAGTCTGTATCTCTCTAGTCTGTATCTCTCTAGTCTGTATCTCTCTAGTATGTTTCTCTCCAGTCTGTATCTCTCTAGTCTGTATCTCTCTATTTCTCTAGTCTGTATCTCTCTAGTCTGTATCTCTCTAGTCTGTATCTCTCTAGTCTGTATCTCTCTAGTCTGTTTCTCTCCAGTCTGTATCTCTCTAGTCTGTATCTCTCTAGTCTGTATCTCTCTATATCTGCTAGTCTGCTTATCTCTCTAGTCTGTATCTCTCTGGTCTGTATCTCTCTGTCTGTATCTCTCAGTCTGTATCTCTGGTCTGTATCTCTCTAGTCTGTATCTCTCTCTAGTCTGTATCTCTCTGGTCTGTATCTCTCTAGTCTGTATCTCTCTAGTCTGTATCTCTCTAGTCTGTATCTCTCTAGTCTGTATCTCTCTAGTCTGTATCTCTTTGAGTCTGTATCTCTCTAGTCTGTATCTCTCCAGTCTGTATCTCCCTAGTCTGTATCTCTCTAGTCTGTATCTCTCTATATCTCTAGTCTGTATCTCTCTAGTCTGTATCTCTCTAGTCTGTATCTCTCTAGTCTGTATCTCTCTATTTCTCTAGTCTGTATCTCTCTAGTCTGTATCTCTCTAGTCTGTATCTCTCTAGTCTGTATCTCTCTAGTCTGTTTCCCTCCAGTCTGTATCTCTCTAGTCTGTATCTCTCTAGTCTGTATCTCTCTAGTCTGTTTCCCTCCAGTCTGTATCTCTCTAGTCTGTATCTCTCTAGTCTGTTTCCCTCCAGTCTGTATCTCTCTAGTCTGTATCTCTCTATATCTCTAGTCTGTATCTCTCTAGTCTGTTTCTCTCCAGTCTGTATTCTCTAGTCTGTATCTCTCTAGTCTGTATCTCTCTAGTCTGTATCTCTCTAGTCTGTATCTCTCTAGTCTGTATCTCTCTAGTCTGTATATAAATAGTCTGTATCTCTCTAGTCTGTATCTCTCTAGTCTGTATCTCTCTATCTGTATCTCTAGTCTGTATCTCTCTCTGTATCTCTCCCGAAGTCTGTTTCTCTCTGAGTCTGTATCTATCTAGTCTGTATCTCTCTAGTCTGTTTCTCTCTAGTCTGTATCTCTCTAGTCTGTATCTCTCTGGTCTGTATCTCTCACGGGTGGTCTGTATCTCTCTAGTCTGTATATAAATGAGTCTGTATCTCTCTCTAGTCTGTATATATAAATAGTCTGTATCTCTAGTCTGTATATAAATAGTCTGTATCTCTCTAGTCTGTATTTCTCTAGTCTGTATCTCTCTAGTCTGTATCTCTTAGGTGCTGTATCTCTCTAGTCTGTATCTCTCTAGTCTGGTCTCTCTAGTCTGTATCTCTCTAGTCTGTATCTCTCTCTAGTCTGTATCTCTCTAGTCTGTTTCTCTAGTCTGTATCTCTCTAGTCTGTATCTCTCTAGTCTGTATCTCTCTGAGTCTGTATCTCTCTGAGTCTGTATCTCTCTAGTCTGTATATAAATAGTCTGTATCTCTCTGGAGTCTGTATATAAATGAGTCTGTATCTCTCTGAGTCTGTATCTCTCTCTCTCTAGTCTGTATCTCTCTAGTCTGTATCTCTAGTCTGTATCTCTATATAAATGTCTGTATCTCTAGTCTGTATCTCTCTAGTCTGTATCTCTCTAGTCTGTATCTCTCTAGTCTGTATCTCTCTAGTCTGTATCTCTCTAGTCTGTATCTCTCTGGTCTCTTTAGTCTGTATCTCTCAGTCTGTATCTCTCTAGTCTGTATCTGTATCTCTCTAGTCTGTATCTCTCTAGTCTGTATCTCTCTGTCTGTTCTCTATCTCTCTCAGTCTGTATATAAATCTAGTCTGTATCTCTTTAGTCTGTTTCCCTCCAGTCTGTATCTCTCTAGTCTGTATCTCTCTAATCTGTATCTCTCCAGTCTGTATCTCTCTAGTCTGTATCTCTCTAGTCTGTATCTCTTTAGTCTGTATCTCTCTAGTCTGTATCTCTCTAGTCTGTATCTCTCTATCTCTCTAGTCTGTATCTCTTTAGTCTGTATCTCTCTAGTCTGTATCTCTCTAGTCTCTATCTCTCTAGTCTGTATCTCTCTATATCTCTAGTCTGTATCTCTCTAGTCTGTATCTCTCTAGTCTGTATCTCTCTAGTCTGTATCTCTCTAGTCTGTATCTCTCTAGTCTGTATATCTTTAGTCTGTATCTCTCTAGTCTGTATCTCTCTAGTCTGTATCTCTCTAGTCTGTATCTCTCTAGTCTGTATCTCTCCAGTCTGTATCTCTCTAGTCTGTATCTCTCTAGTCTGTATCCTCCAGTCTGTATCTCTCTCTAGTCTGTATCTCTCTATCTCTCTAGTCTGTATCTCTCTAGTCTGTATCTCTCTTAGTCTGTATCTCTCTAGTCTGTATCTCTTTAGTCTGTATCTCTCTAGTCTGTATCTCTTTAGTCTGTATCTCTCTAGTCTGTATCTCTCTCTAGTCTGTATCTCTCCAGTCTGTATCTCTCTCTCTAGTCTGTATCTCTCTAGTCTGTATCTCTCTAGTCTGTATCTTCTCTAGTCTGTATCTCTAGTCTGTATCTCTCTAGTCTGTATCTCTCTAGTCTGTATCTCTCTAGTCTGTTTCTCTAGTCTGTATCTCTCTAGTCTGTATCTCTCTAGTCTGTATCTCTCTATTTCTCTCTAGTCTGTATCTCTCTAGTCTGTATCTCTAGTCTGTATCTCTTTCTAGTCTGTATCTCTCTAGTCTGTATCTCTCCAGTCTGTATCTCTCTAGTCTGTATCTCTTTGGTCTATATCTCTAGTCTGTATCTCTCCAGTCTGTATCTCTCTAGTCTGTATCTCTCTATCTCTATCTCTCTGTAGTCTGCTATCTCTCTAGTCTGTATCTCTCTAGTCTGTATCTCTCTAGTCTGTATCTCTCTAGTCTGTATCTCTCTAGTCTGTATCTCTCTATCTCTCTCCAGTCTGTATCTCTCTATCTCTCTAGTCTGTATCTCTCTAGTCTGTATCTCTCTAGTCTGTATCTCTCTATCTCTCTAGTCTGTATCTCTCTAGTCTGTATCTCTCTAGTCTGTATCTCTCTAGTCTGTATCTCTCTAGTCTCTATCTGTATCTCTCTAGTCTGTATCTCTCTATCTCTCTAGTCTGTATCTCTCCAGTCTGTAACTCTCTAGTCTGTATCTCTCTAGTCTGTATCTCTCTAGTCTGTTTCTCTCTAGTCTGTATCTCTCTAGTCTGTATCTCTCTAGTCTGTCTCTCTATCTCTCTAGTCTGTATCTCTAGTCTGTATCTCTCTAGTCTGTATCGCTCTAGTCTGTATCTCTCTCTAGTCTGTATCTCTCTAGTCTGTATCTCTCTAGTCTGTATCTCTAGTCTGTATCTCTCTAGTCTGTATCTCTCTAGTCTGTATCTCTCTAGTCTGTATCTCTCTAGTCTGTATCTCTCTAGTCTGTATCTCTCTAACTCTCTAGTCTGTATCTCTCCAGTCTGTATCTCTCTAGTCTGTATCTCTCTAGTCTGTATCTAGTCTGTATCTCTCAGTCTGTATCTCTCTAGTCTGTATCTCTCTAGTCTGTATCTCTCTCCAGTCTGTATCTCTCTAGTCTGTATCTCTCTAGTCTGTATCTCTCTAGTCTGTAGTCTCTATCTCTCCAGTCTGTATCTCTCTAGTCTGTATCTCTCTAGTCTGTATCCTCCAGTCTGTATCTCTCTAGTCTGTATCTCTCTATCTCTCTAGTCTGTATCTCTCTATCTCTCTAGTCTCTATCTCTCCAGTCTGTATCTCTCTAGTCTGTATCTCTCTAGTCTGTATCTCTCTAGTCTGTATCTCTCTATCTGTATCCAGTCTGTATCTCTCTAGTCTGTATTCTCTGAGTCTGTATCTCTCTAGTCTGTATCTCTCTAGTCTGTATCTCTCTAGTCTGTTTCCCTCCAGTCTGTATCTCTCTAGTCTGTATCTCTCTAGTCTGTTTCCCTCCAGTCTGTATCTCTCTAGTCTGTATCTCTCTATATCTCTAGTCTGTATCTCTCTAGTCTGTTTCTCTCCAGTCTGTATCTCTCTAGTCTGTATCTCTCTAGTCTGTATCTCTCTAGTCTGTATCTCTCTAGTCTGTATCTCTAGTCTGTATCTCTCTAGTCTGTATCTCTCTAGTCTGTATCTCTCTAGTCTGTATCTCTCTAGTCTGTATCTCTCTAGTCTGTATCTCTCCAGTCTGTATCTCTCTAGTCTGTATCTCTCTAGTCTGTATCTCTCTAGTCTGTATCTCTCTAGTCTGTATCTCTCTAGTCTGTATCTCTCTAGTCTGTATCTCTCCAGTCTGTATCTCTCTAGTCTCTATCTCTCTAGTCTGTATCTCTCTAGTCTGTATCTCTCTAGTCTGTATCTCTCTAGTCTGTATCTAAATAGTCTGTCTGTATCTCTCTAGTCTGTATCTCTCTAGTCTGTATCTCTCCAGTCTGTATCTCTCTAGTCTGTATCTCTCTAGTCTGTATCTCTCTAGTCTGTATCTCTCTGTCTGTATCTCTCTAGTCTGTATCTCTCTAGTCTGTATCTCTCTAGTCTGTATCTCTAGTCTCTATCTCTCTGAGTCTGTATCTCTCCAGTCTGTATCTCTCTAGTCTCTATCTCTCTAGTCTGTATCTCTCTAGTCTGTATCTCTCTAGTCTGTATCTCTCTAGTCTGTATCTCTAGTCTGTATCTCTCTAGTCTGTATCTCTCCAGTCTGTATCTCTCTAGTCTGTATCTCTCTAGTCTGTATCTCTCTAGTCTGTATCTCTCTAGTCTGTATCTCTCCAGTCTGTATCTCTCTAGTCTGTATCTCTCTATTTCTCTAGTCTGTATCTCTCTAGTCTGTATCTCTCTAGTCTGTATCTCTCTAGTCTGTATCTCTCTAGTCTGTATCTCTCTAGTCTGTTTCTCTCCAGTCTGTATCTCTCTAGTCTGTATCTCTCTATTTCTATTGTCTGTATCTCTCTAGTCTGTATCTCTCTAGTCTGTATCTCTCTAGTCTGTATCTCTCCAGTCTGTTTCCTCCAGTCTGTATCTCTCTAGTCTGTATCTCTCTAGTCTGTATCTCTCTAGTCTGTATCTCTCTAGTCTGTATCTCTCTAGTCTGTATCTCTCCAGTCTGTATCTCTCTAGTCTGTATCTCTCTAGTCTGTATCTCTCTAGTCTGTATCTCTCTAGTCTGTATCTCTCTAGTCTGTATCTCTCTAGTCTGTATCTCTTTAGTCTGTATCTCTCTAGTCTGTATCTCTCTAGTCTGTATCTCTCTATCTCTCTAGTCTGTATCTCTATATCTCTCTAGTCTGTATCTCTCTAGTCTGTATCTCTCTAGTCTCTATCTCTCCAGTCTGTATCTCTCCAGTCTGTATCTCTCCAGTCTGTATCTCTCTAGTCTGTATCTCTATCTCTCTAGTCTGTATCTCTCCAGTCTGTATCTCTCTAGTATGTATCTCTCTAGTCTGTATCTCTCTAGTCTGTTTCCCTCTAGTCTGTATCTCTCTATCTCTCTAGTCTGTATCTCTCCAGTCTGTATCTCTTTAGTCTGTATCTCTTAGTCTGTATCTCTCTAGTCTGTATCTCTCCAGTCTGTATCTCTCCATCTGTATCTCTCTAGTCTGTATCTCTCTAGTCTGTATCTCTCTAGTCTGTATCTCTCTAGTCTGTATCTCTCCAGTCTGTATCTCTCTAGTCTGTATCTCTCTATCTCTCTCTCTCTATCTCTCTAGTCTGTATCTCTCCAGTCTGTATCTCTCTAGTCTGTATCTCTCTAGTCTGTATCTCTTTAGTCTGTATCTCTCTAGTCTGTATCTCTCTAGTCTGTATCTCTCTAGTCTGTATCTCTCTATCTCTCTAGTCTGTATCTCTCTAGTCTGTATCTCTCTAGTCTGTATCTCTCTAGTCTGTATCTCTCTAGTCTGTATCTCTCTAGTCTGTATCTCTCTTGTCTGTATCTCTCTAGTCTGTATCTCTCTAGTCTGTATCTCCTAGTCTGTATCTCTCTAGTCTGTATCTCTCTAGTCTGTATCTCTCTAGTCTGTATCTCTCTAGTCTGTATCTCTCTAGTCTGTATCTCTCTAGTCTGTATCTCTCTAGTCTGTATCTCTCTAGTCTGTATCTCTCTAGTCTGTATCTCTCTAGTCTGTATCTCTCCAGTCTGTATCTCTCTAGTCTGTATCTCTCTAGTCTGTATCTCTCTATATCTCTAGTCTGTATCTCTCTAGTCTGTATCTCTCTAGTCTGTATCTCTCTATTTCTCTAGTCTGTATCTCTCTAGTCTGTATCTCTCTAGTCTGTATCTCTCTAGTCTGTATCCCTCCAGTCTGTATCTCTCTAGTCTGTATCTCTCTAGTCTGTTTCCCTCCAGTCTGTATCTCTCTAGTCTGTATCTCTCTAGTCTGTATCTCTCTAGTCTGTATCTCTCTAGTCTGTATCTCTCTAGTCTGTATCTCTCTAGTCTGTATCTCTCTAGTCTGTATCCCTCCAGTCTGTATCTCTCTAGTCTGTATCTCTCTAGTCTGTTTCCCTCCAGTCTGTATCTCTCTAGTCTGTATCTCTCTAGTCTGTATCTAGTCTGTATCTCTCTAGTCTGTATCTTCTAGTCTGTATCTCTCAGTCTGTATCTCTCTAGTCTGTATCTCTCTGGTAGTCTGTATCTCTAGTCTGTATCTCTCTAGTCTGTATCTGTATCTCTAGTCTGTATCTCTCTAGTCTGTATCTCTCTAGTCTGTATCTCTCTAGTCTGTATCTCTCTAGTCTGTATCTCTCCAGTCTGTTTCTCTCTAGTCTGTATCTCTAGTCTGTATCTCTCTAGTCTGTATCTCTCTAGTCTGTATCTCTTAGTCTGTATCTCTCTAGTCTGTATCTCTCTAGTCTGTATCTAAATAGTCTGTATCTCTCTAGTCTGCATCTCTCTAATCTATAGTCTGTATCTCTCTAGTCTGTATCTCTCTCTAGTCTGTATCTCTCTAGTCTGTATCTCTCCAGTCTGTATCTCTCTAGTCTGTATCTCTCTAGTCTGTATCTCTTAGTCTGTATCTCTCTAGTCTGTATCTCTCTAGTCTGTATCTCTAGTCTGTATCTCTCTGTATCTCTGTCTGTATCTCTCTAGTCTGTATCTCTCTAGTCTGTATCTCTCTAGTCTGTATCTCTCTAGTCTGTATCTCTCTAGTCTGTATCTCTCTAGTCTGTATCTCTCTAGTCTCTATCTCTCTAGTCTGTTTCTCTCAGTCTGTATCTCTCTAGTCTGTATCTCTCTAGTCTGTATCTCTCTAGTCTGTATCTCCTCTAGTCTGTATCTCTCTATCTCTCTAGTCTGTATCTCTCCAGTCTGTATCTCTCTAGTCTGTATCTCTCTAGTCTCTATCTCTCCAGTCTGTATCTCTCTAGTCTGTATCTCTCTAGTCTGTATCTCTCTATCTCTCTAGTCTGTATCTCTCCAGTCTGTATCTCTCTCTAGTCTGTATCTCTCTAGTCTGTTTCTCTCCAGTCTGTATCTCTCTCTCTAGTCTGTATCTCTCTAGTCTGTATATTTCTCTAGTCTGTATCTCTCTAGTCTGTATCTCTATCTCTAGTCTGTATCTCTCTAGTCTGTATCTCTCTATTTCTCTAGTCTGTATCTCTCTAGTCTGTATCTCTCTCTAGTCTGTATCTCTCTAGTCTGTATCTCTCCAGTCTGTATCTCTCTAGTCTGTATCTCTCTAGTCTGTATCTCTCTCTATTTCTCTAAGTCTGTATCTCTCTAGTCTGTATCTCTCTCAGTCTGTATCTCTCTAGTCTGTATCTCTCAGTCTGTATCTCTCTAGTCTGTATCTCTCTAGTCTGTATCTCTCTAGTCTGTATCTATTTCTCTAGTCTGTATCTCTCTAGTCTGTATCTCTCTATTTCTCTAGTCTTTCTCTCTAGTCTGTATCTCTCCAGTCTGTATCTAAATCTAGTCTGTATCTCTCTGAGTCTGTATCTCTCTATTCTCTATCTCTCTAGTCTGTATCTCTCTAGTCTGTATCTCTCTAGTCTGTATCTCTCTGTCTGTATCTTCTAGTCTGTATCTCTAGTCTGTATCTCTCTAGTCTGTTTCTAGTCTGTATCTCTCTAGTCTGTATCTCTCTCTATATCTCTAGTCTGTATCTCTCTAGTATGTTTCTCTCCAGTCTGTATCTCTCTAGTCTGTATCTCTCTCTATCTGTATCTCTCTAGTCTGTATCTCTCTATTTCTCTAGTCTGTATCTCTCTAGTCTGTATCTCTCTAGTCTGTATCTCTCTAGTCTGTATCTCTCTAGTCTGTATCTCTCTATTTCTCTAGTCTGTATCTCTCTAGTCTGTATCTCTCTATTTCTCTAGTCTGTATCTCTCTAGTCTGTATCTCTCTATTTCTCTAGTCTGTATCTCTCTAGTATGTTTCTCTCCAGTCTGTATCTCTCTAGTCTGTATCTCTCTAGTCTGTATCTCTCTATTTCTCTAGTCTGTATCTCTCTAGTCTGTATCTCTCTAGTCTGTATCTCTCTAGTCTGTATCTCTTTAGTCTGTATCTCTCTAGTCTGTATCTCTAGTCTGTATCTCTCTAGTCTGTATCTCTCCAGTCTGTATCTCTAGTCTGTATCTCTCTAGTCTGTATCTCTAGTATAAATCTAGTCTGTATCTCTCTAGTCTGTATCTCTCTAGTCTGTATCTCTCTAGTCTGTATCTCTCTAGTCTGTATATCTCTATTCTGTATCTGTATCTCTCTAGTCTGTATCTCTCTAGTCTGTATCTCTCTAATCTGTATCTCTCTAGTCTGTATCTCTCTCTAGTCTGTATCTCTCAGTCTGTATCTCTCTAGTCTGTATCTCTCTAGTCTGTATCTCTCTAGTCTGTATCTCTCTAGTCTGTATCTCTAGTCTGTTTCTCTCTAGTCTGTATCTCTCTTTAGTCTGTATCTCTCTAGTCTGTATCTCTCTAGTCTGTATCTCTCAGTCTGTATCTCTTAGTCTGTATCTCTCTAGTCTGTATCTCTCTAGTCTGTATCTCTCTAGTCTGTATCTCTCTAGTCTGTATCTCTCTAGTCTGTATCTCTCTAGTCTGTATCTCTTTAGTCTGTATCTCTCTAGTCTGTATCTCTCTAGTCTGTATCTCTCTATCTCTCTAGTCTGTATCTCTTTAGTCTGTATCTCTCTAGTCTCTATCTCTCTAGTCTCTATCTCTCTAGTCTGTATCTCTCTATATCTCTAATCTGTATCTCTCTAGTCTGTATCTCTCTAGTCTGTATCTCTCTAGTCTCTATCTCTCTAGTCTGTATCTCTAGTCTGTATCTCTCTAGTCTGTATCTCTCTAGTCTGTATCTCTCTAGTCTGTATCTCTTTAGTCTGTATCTCTCTCTAGTCTGTATCTCTCTCTAGTCTGTATCTCTCTATCTCAGTCTGTATCTCTCTGAGTCTGTATCTCTCCAGTCTGTATCTCTATAGTCTGTATCTCTCTAGTCTGTATCTCTTTAGTCTGTATCTCTCAGTCTGTATCTCTCTAGTCTGTTTCTCTCTAGTCTGTATATCCAGTCTGTATCTCTCTAGTCTGTATCTCTCTAGTCTGTATCTCTCTAGATGCCATCTCTTTGTATCTCTTTAGTCTGTATCTCTCTCTAGTCTCTATCTCTCTAGTCTCTATCTCTCTATCTCTCTGTCTGTATCTCTCTAGTCTGTATCTCTCTAGTCTGTATCTCTCTAGTCTGTATCTCTCTAGTCTGTATCTCTCTGGTATGTATCTCTCTAGTCTGTATCTCTCTAGTCTGTATCTCTCCAGTCTGTATCTCTCTAGTCTGTATCTCTCTAGTCTGTATCTCTCTAGTCTGTATCTCTCTATCTCTCTAGTCTGTATCTCTCTAGTCTCTATCTCTCTAGTCTGTATCTCTCTAGTCTGTATCTCTCTAGTCTGTATCTCTCTAGTCTGTATCTCTCTAGTCTGTATCTCTCTAGTCTGTATCTCTCTAGTCTCTATCTCTCTAGTCTGTATCTCTCTAGTCTGTATCTCTCTAGTCTGTATCTCTCTAGTCTGTATCTCTCTAGTCTGTATCTCTCTAGTCTGTATCTCTTTAGTCTGTATCTCTTTAGTCTGTATCTCTCTAGTCTGTATCTCTCTAGTCTGTATCTCTCTAGTCTGTATCTCTTTAGTCTGTATCTCTTTAGTCTGTATCTCTCCAGTCTGTATCTCTCTAGTCTGTATCTCTCCAGTCTGTATCTCTCTAGTCTGTTTCTCTCTAGTCTGTATCTCTCTAGTCTGTATCTCTCTAGTCTGTATCTCTTTAGTCTGTATCTCTTTAGTCTGTATCTCTCTAGTCTGTATCTCTTTAGTCTGTATCTCTGCAGTCTGTATCTCTTTAGTCTGTATCTCTCTAGTCTGTATCTCTCTAGTCTGTATCTCTCTAGTCTGTATTTCTCTAGTCTGTATCTCTCTAGTCTGTATCTCTCTAGTCTGTATCTCTCTAGTCTGTATCTCTCTATTTCTCTAGTCTGTATCTCTCTAGTCTGTATCTCTCTAGTCTGTATTTCTCTAGTCTGTATCTCTCTAGTCTGTATCTCTTTAGTCTGTATCTCTCTAGTCTGTATCTCTCTAGTCTGTATCTCTCTAGTCTGTATCTCTCTAGTCTGTATCTCTCTAGTCTGTATCTCTCTAGTCTGTATCTCTCTAGTCTGTATATAAATAGTCTGCTCTCTATCTCTCCAGTCTGTAACTCTCTATCTCTCTCGTCTGTATCTCGCTATCTCTCTAGTCTGCATCCCTTGGCCTGTATCTCTATATCTCTCAGGTCTCTATCACTCTAGTCTCTATTTCTCTAGTCTGTATTCTCT
>NW_027036677.1:0-15293 GCF_034236695.1 Oncorhynchus nerka | reverse complement strand
CGTTCACAGTAACCCCCTGAGCTGGTTCTATTCCCGTTCACAGTAACCCCCTGAGCTGGTTCTATTCCCGCTCACAGTAACCCCCTGAGCTGGTTCTATTCCCGTTCACAGTAACCCCCTGAGCTGGTTCTATTCCCGTTCACAGTAACCCCCCTGAGCTGGTTCTATTCCCGTTCACAGTAACCTCCCTGAGCTGGTTCTATTCCCGCTCACAGTAACCCCCTGAGCTGGTTCTATTCCCGTTCACAGTAACCCCCTGAGCTGGTTCTATTCCCGCTCACAGTAACCCCCTGAGCTGGTTCTATTCCCGTTCACAGTAACCCCCTGAGCTGGTTCTATTCCCGCTCACAGTAACCCCCTGAGCTGGTTCTATTCCCGTTCACAGTAACCCCCCTGAGCTGGTTCTATTCCTGTTCACAGTAACCCCCTGAGCTGGTTCTATTCCCGTTCACAGTAACCCCCTGAGCTGGTTCTATTCCCGTTCACAGTAACCCCCTGAGTGTGTATGGAGTGGGTGTGTATAGAGTCGGTGTGTATAGAGTCGGTGTGTATAGAGTCGGTGTGTCGGTGTGTATAGAGTCGGTGTGTATGGAGTCGGTGTGTATGGAGTCGGTGTGTATGGAGTCGGTGTGTATGGAGTCGGTGTGTATGGAGTCGGTGTGTATGGAGTCGGTGTGTGTGGAGTCGGTGTGTGTAGAGTCGGTGTGTATGGAGTCGGTGTGTATGGAGTCGGTGTGTATAGAGTCGGTGTGAGTCGGTGTGTATGGAGTCGGTGTGTATGGAGTCGGTGTGTATAGAGTCGGTGTGTATAGAGTCGGTGTGTCGGTGTGTATAGAGTCGGTGTGTCGGTGTGTATAGAGTCGGTGTGTATAGAGTCGGTGTGTATAGAGTCGGTGTGTATAGAGTCGGTGTGTATAGAGTCGGTGTCTATAGAGTCGGTGTGTATGGAGTCGGTGTGTATGGAGTCGGTGTGTATAGAGTCGGTGTGTATAGAGTCGGTGTGTCGGTGTGTATGGAGTCGGTGTGTATGGAGTCGGTGTGTATGGAGTCGGTGTGTATGGAGTCGGTGTGTATGGAGTCGGTGTGTATGGAGTCGGTGTGTATGGAGTCGGTGTGTATAGAGTCGGTGTGTATAGAGTCGGTGTGTATAGAGTCGGTGTGTATAGAGTCGGTGTGTGTAGAGTCGGTGTGTGTAGAGTCGGTGTGTCGGTGTGTATAGAGTCGGTGTGTGTATGGAGTCTGTGTGTGTAGAGTCGGTGTGTCGGTGTGTATGGAGTCGGTGTGTGTAGAGTCGGTGTGTCGGTGTGTATAGAGTCGGTGTGTGTAGAGTCGGTGTGTCTAGAGTCGGTGTGTGTAGAGTCGGTGTGTATAGAGTCGGTGTGTCTAGAGTCGGTGTGTCTAGAGTCGGTGTGTGTAGAGTCGGTGTGTCGGTGTGTATAGAGTCGGTGTGTGTAGAGTCGGTGTGTCGGTGTGTATGGAGTCGGTGTGTATGGAGTCGGTGTGTATGGAGTCGGTGTGTATAGAGTCGGTGTGTATGGAGTCGGTGTGTATAGAGTCGGTGTGTATGGAGTCGGTGTGTATGGAGTCGGTGTGTATGGAGTCGGTGTGTATAGAGTCGGTGTGTATAGAGTCGGTGTGTATAGAGTCGGTGTGTATAGAGTCGGTGTGTATGGAGTCGGTGTGTATGGAGTCGATGTGTGTATGGAGTCGGTGTGTATGGAGTCGGTGTGTGTAGAGTCGGTGTGTGTAGAGTCGGTGTGTGTAGAGTCGGTGTGTATAGAGTCGGTGTGTATAGAGTCGGTGTGTATGGAGTCTGTGTGTATGGAGTCGGTGTGTATAGAGTCGGTGTGTATAGAGTCGGTGTGTATGGAGTCGGTGTGTATGGAGTCGGTGTGTATGGAGTCGGTGTGTATAGAGTCGGTGTGTATAGAGTCGGTGTGTATGGAGTCGGTGTGTATGGAGTCGGTGTGTATAGAGTCGGTGTGTCGGTGTGTATAGAGTCGGTGTGTATGGAGTCGGTGTGTCGGTGTGTATGGAGTCGATGTGTGTATGGAGTCGGTGTGTATGGAGTCGGTGTGTGTAGAGTCGGTGTGTGTAGAGTCGGTGTGTGTAGAGTCGGTGTGTATAGAGTCGGTGTGTATAGAGTCGGTGTGTATGGAGTCGGGTGTGTATGGAGTCGGTGTGTATAGAGTCGGTGTGTATAGAGTCGGTGTGTATGGAGTCGGTGTGTATGGAGTCGGTGTGTATGGAGTCGGTGTGTATAGAGTCGGTGTGTATAGAGTCGGTGTGTATGGAGTCGGTGTGTATGGAGTCGGTGTGTATAGAGTCGGTGTGTCGGTGTGTATAGAGTCGGTGTGTATGGAGTCGGTGTGTCGGTGTGTATGGAGTCGGTGTGTATGGAGTCGGTGTGTATGGAGTCGGTGTGTATAGAGTCGGTGTGTATAGAGTCGGTGTGTATAGAGTCGGTGTGTATAGAGTCGGTGTGTATAGAGTCGGTGTGTATAGAGTCGGTGTGTATGGAGTCGGTGTGTAAATAAGAAAACAGTACAAGGGTCAAGTCAGATATTTCGTTAGCCATTTCGTTAGCTATTTAGTTAGCTATTTAGTTCGCTCATGAAATAGCTAACTAAATGGCTAACTAAATGGCTAACTAAATAGCTAACTAAATAGCTAACTAAATCGCTAATGAAATAGCTAACTAAATAGCTATTTAGAGAGAGCTGTTGGTGTCAGACTTGATGCACCGGTACCGCTTGCCGTGCGGAAGCAGAGAGAACAGTCTATGGCTTGGGAGGCTGGAGTCTTTAACGGCGGTGATATTGCCATACCAAATCAACATGCTCTCAATGGTGACAGCTGTAGAACTCTTTGACGATTTGTTGGCCCATGCCAAACCTTTCCAACCCCCTGAGGGGGAAGAAGAGGCGCTGTCGGGCTTTCATCACGACTGTGTGAGTTTGGACCATTAGTGATTTGAACAGTGAGGATTTTGGAACAGTGGGTTAACTGCCTTGTTCAGAGGCAGAACGACAGATTTTTTTTACCTTGTCAGCTCGAGGATTCGATGTAGTAAACTTTCGGTTACTAGTCCAACGCTCTACCCACTAGCCTACCTGCTGGTTACTAGTCCAACACTCTAACCACTAGCCTACCTGCTGGTTACTAGTCCAACACTCTAACCACTAGCCTACCTGCTGGTTACTAGTCCAACACTCTAACCACTAGGCTACCTGCTGGTTACTAGTCCAACACTCTAACCACTAGGCTACCTGCTGGTTACTAGTCCAACACTCTAACCACTAGCCTACCTGCTGGTTACTAGTCCAACACTCTAACCACTAGGCTACCTGCTGGTTACTAGTCCAACACTCTAACCACTAGCCTACCCTGCTGGTTACTAGTCCAACACTCTAACCACTAGCCTACCTGCTGGTTACTAGTCCAACACTCTAACCACTAGCCTACCTGCTGGTTACTAGTCCAACACTCTAACCACTAGGCTACCTGCTGGTTACTAGTCCAACGCTCTAACCACTAGGCTACCTGCTGGTTACTAGTCCAACACTCTAACCACTAGGCTACCTGCTGGTTACTAGTCCAACACTCTAACCACTAGGCTACCTGCTGGTTACTAGTCCAACGCTCTAACCACTAGGCTACCTGCTGGTTACTAGTCCAACGCTCTAACCACCAGGCTACCTGCTGGTTACTAGTCCAACGCTCTAACCACTAGGCTACCTGCTGGTTACTAGTCCAACGCTCTAACCACTAGGCTACCTGCTGGTTACTAGTCCAACGCTCTAACCACTAGGCTACCTGCTGGTTACTAGTCCAACACTCTAACCACTAGGCTACCTGCTGGTTACTAGTCCAACGCTCTAACCACTAGGCTACCTGCTGGTTACTAGTCCAACGCTCTAACCACCAGGCTACCTGCTGTTTACTAGTCCAACGCTCTAACCACTAGGCTACCTGCTGGTTACTAGTCCAACGCTCTAACCACTAGGCTACCTGCTGGTTACTAGTCCAACGCTCTAACCACTAGGCTACTTGCTGGTTACTAGTCCAACGCTCTAACCACTAGGCTACCTGCTGGTTACTAGTCCAACGCTCTAACCACTAGGCTACTTGCTGGTTACTAGTCCAACGCTCTAACCACTAGGCTACCTGCTGGTTACTAGTCCAACGCTCTAACCACTAGGCTACCTGCTGGTTACTAGTCCAACGCTCTAACCACTAGGCTACTTGCTGGTTACTAGTCCAACGCTCTAACCACTAGGCTACCTGCTGGTTACTAGTCCAACGCTCTAACCACTAGGCTACTTGCTGGTTACTAGTCCAACGCTCTAACCACTAGGCTACCTGCTGGTTACTAGTCCAATGCTCTAACCACTAGGCTACCTGCTGGTTACTAGTCCAATGCTCTAACCACTAGGCTACCTGCTGGTTACTAGTCCAACGCTCTAACCACTAGGCTACCTGCTGGTTACTAGTCCAACACTCTAACCACTAGCCTACCTGCTGGTTGCTAGTCCAACGCTCTAACCACTAGGCTACCTGCTGGTTACTAGTCCAACGCTCTAACCACTAGGCTACCTGCTGGTTACTAGTCCAACGCTCTAACCACTAGCCTACCTGCTGGTTACTAGTCCAACGCTCTAACCACTAGGCTACTTGCTGGTTACTAGTCCAACGCTCTAACCACTAGGCTACCTGCTGGTTACTAGTCCAACGCTCTAACCACTAGCCTACCTGCTGTTTGCTAGTCCAACGCTCTAACCACTAGCCTACCTGCTGGTTACTAGTCCAACGCTCTAACCACTAGCCTACCTGCTGGTTGCTAGTCCAACGCTCTAACCACTAGCCTACCTGCCGTCCTGGATTGATTTACCTGATCACCAGGATTTAGGGCCCCAATACAAACTATCTTATGAATATGTTACTTTCTTTTTTACATTTCAAAGCATCCTTTGTGATTTTTCTTAAAGAAGAAGTGTTTGGTGAATCCGGAGCCTTGACTTGAGATACAGTATCTGTGCTGTCCTCTTACCTCCCATGAGGAACAGTATCTGTGCTGTCCTCTTACCTCCCACGAGGAACAGTATCTGTGCTGTCCTCTTACCTCCCATGAGGAACAGTATCTGTGCTGTCCTCTTACCTCCCATGAGTAACAGTATCTGTGCTGTCCTCTTACCTCCCATGAGTGCTGCTTCCTCTTACCTCCCCTCCCATGAGGAACAGTATGCCTGTGTATCTGTGCCTCTTACCTCCCAT
The DNA here is from genome assembly GCF_034236695.1 of Oncorhynchus nerka. Classification (NCBI taxonomy): domain Eukaryota; kingdom Metazoa; phylum Chordata; class Actinopteri; order Salmoniformes; family Salmonidae; genus Oncorhynchus; species Oncorhynchus nerka. The sequence goes on along the minus strand of NW_027036677.1, from coordinate 10,019 downwards.
GAGGAACAGTATCTGTGCTGTCCTCTTACCTCCCATGAGTAACAGTATCTGTGCTGTCCTCTCCCATGAGAACAGTATCTGTGCTGTCCTCTTACCTCCCATGAGGAACAGTATCTGTGCTGTCCTCTTACCTCCCATGAGGAACAGTATCTGTGCTGTCCTCTTACCTCCCATGAGGAACAGTATCTGTGCTGTCCTGTTACCTCCCATGAGTAACAGTATCTGTGCTGTCCTCTTACCTCCCATGAGGAACAGTATCTGTGCTGTCCTCTTACCTCCCATGAGGAACAGTATCTGTGCTGTCCTCTTACCTCCCATGAGGAACAGTATCTGTGCTGTCCTCTTACCTCCCATGAGATACAGTATCTGTGCTGTCCTCTTACCTCCCATGAGGAACAGTATCTGTGCTGTCCTCTTACCTCCCATGAGGAACAGTATCTGTGCTGTCCTCTTACCTCCCATGAGGAACAGTATCTGTGCTGTCCTCTTACCTCCCATGAGGAACAGTATCTGTGCTGTCCTCTTACCTCCCATGAGGAACAGTATCTGTGTTGTCCTCTTACCTCCCATGAGGAACAGTATGTTGTCCTCTTACCTCCCATGTATCTGTGTTGTCCTCTTACCTCCCAAGAGGAACAGTATCTGTGTTGTCCTCTTACCTCCCATGAGGAACAGTATCTGTGCTGTCCTCTTACCTCCCATGAGGAACATGTCCTCTACCTCCCATGAGGAACAGTATCTGTGCTGTCCTCTTCCTCTTACCTCCCCATGAGGAACAGTATCTGTGCTGTCCTCTTACCTCCCATGAGGAACAGTATCTGTGCTGTCCTCTTACCTCCCATGAGGAACAGTATATGTGCTGTCCTGTTCCCATGAGGGAACAGTATCTGTGTTGTCCTCTTACCTCCCATGAGGAACAGTATCTGTGTTGTCCTCTTACCTCCCATGAGGAACAGTATCTGTGTTGTCCTCTTACCTCCCATGAGGAACAGTATCTGTGTTGTCCTCTTACCTCCCATGAGGAACAGTATCTGTGCTGTCCTCTCTTAGGAACAGTATCTGTGCTGTCCTCTTACCTCCCATGAGGAACAGTATCTCTGTTGTCCTCTTACCTCCATGAGGAACAGTATCTGTGTTGAGGAACAGTATCTGTGCTGTCCTCTTACCTCCCATGAGGAACAGTATCTGTGTTGTCCTCTTACCTCCCATGAGGAACAGTATCTGTGTTGTCCTCTTACCTCCCATGAGGAACAGTATCTGTGCTGTCCTCTTACCTCCCATGAGGAACAGTATCTGTGTTGTCCTCTTACCTCCCATGAGGAACAGTATCTGTGCTGTCCTCTTACCTCCCATGAGGAACAGTATCTGTGCTGTTCTCTTACCTCCCATGAGGAACAGTATCTGTGCTGTCCTCTTACCTCCCACGAGGAACAGTATCTGTGTTGTCCTCTTACCTCCCATGAGGAACAGTATCTGTGTTGTCCTCTTACCTCCCATGAGGAACAGTATCTGTGTTGTCCTCTTTACCTCCCATGAGGAAAGTATCTGTGCTGTCCTCTTACCTCCCATGAGGAACAGTATCTGTGCTCTCCTCTTACCTCCCATGAGGAACAGTATCTGTGTTGTCCTCTTACCTCCCATGAGGAACAGTATATGTGCTGTTCTCTTACCTCCCATGAGGAACAGTATCTGTGCTGTCCTCTTACCTCCCACGAGGAACAGTATAGGTGCTGTTCTCTTACCTCCCATGAGGAACAGTATATGTGCTGTTCTCTTACCTCCCATGAGGAACAGTATCTGTGTTCTCCTCTTACCTCCCATGAGGAACAGTAATCTGTGCTGTCCTCTTACCTCCCATGAGATACAGTAATCTGTGTTGTCCTCTTACCTCCCATGAGGAACAGTATCTGTGTTGTCCTCTTACCTCCCATGAGGAACAGTATCTGTGTTGTCCTCTTACCTCCCATGAGGAACAGTATCTGTGTTGTCCTCTTACCTCCCATGAGAACAGTATCTGTGTTGTCCTCTTACCTCCCATGAGGAACAGTATCTGTGCTGTCCTCTTACCTCCCATGAGGAACAGTATCTGTGCTGTCCTCTTACCTCCCACGAGGAACAGTATCTGTGTTGTCCTCTTACCTCCCACGAGGAACAGTATCTCTGTTGTCCTCTTACCTCGCATGAGGAACAGTATCTGTGTTGTCCTCTTACCTCCCATGAGGAACAGTAATCCTGCCACGTACTGCATCAGTCCTCTATCCCAGCAGCATCCCAGAACACCTATCGTCCAGCCAAACAGAATGATGGCTACAGCCATGCCCATGAAGCCTGCCGTCATCCGCCTCAGGTCTGGAGAGACAGGAGAGATACAAGGGGGGAGGGTTAGAATGGTTACAACACACACACTGTTGTCCACGTTCTGACACACACACTGTAGTTCACGTTCTGACACACACACTGTAGTCCACTTTCAGACACACACACAGAAGGGTTAGGCAACGTTCAGACAGAAATAGCTACTGGAACTGTCTTGACCTCTGACCCTGTCAGGACACCTGTCATTCAGCTATTGGGACTGTTTTTAACCTCTGACCCTGTCAGGACGCCTGTCATTCAGCTACTGGAACTGGTTTTAACCTCTGACCCTGTCAGGACGCCTGTCATTCAGCTACTGGGACTGTCTTAACCTCTGACCCTGTCAGCCTGTGATCCAGCTATTGGAAGTGTCCCAACATAACAGTCCTAACCCCTGACTCTGTGAACAGACTACTGACGACACAGCAGAGATAGAAGATCGACTGTAGCGTCTACAGAAGACAAATGTAGGAATCTGTAATGTTGCTCGTATCAGATCTCCTGACATTATGACCTCACATCCTAATACCGTTTGACCTCACTTCCTTATACCGTATGACCTCACTTCCTAATACCGTATGACCTCACTTCCTAATACCGTATGACCTCACTTCCTAATACCGTATGACCTCACTTCCTAATACCGTATGACCTCACTTCCTTATACCGTATGACCTCACTTCCTTATACCGTGTGACCTTAGTTTGTCTATACTATTTCAGGAAAAACACCTTCAGCATCCACCGAGCTCCCGCTGCTGGTGTGTGCCAGTCCGTGAGCATGTTTTTACGGGCTGAGGAAGAATGATGTGGGGAGAGGCCCGTAGAACCTTGACGGGCAAGCACCAACACCCTCTAGGTAATCTGTCCCACAGTCCCACAGGGCCCATAAATACTCTACCTTTCAACAGTCCCAGGTCTGCCCTAACTGCCCCAGAGCAGAACAAATAGAGAGAGAGAGAGAAATAGAGAGAGAGAAGATGGGGCAGGGAGAGAGATAGAGACTGAGGGAGGGAGAGACTGAGGAGGGAGAGAGACTGAGGAGGGAGAGAGACTGAGGGAGGGAGAGAGACGGAGGGAGGGAGAGAGACGGAGGGAGGGAGAGAGACGGAGGGAGGGAGAGAGACGGAGGGAGGGAGAGAGACTGAGGGAGAGAGACTGTGAGGGTGCAGAGAGGTAATACCCTACCCTCTATTAAACTACCCTCTATGAACCTACCTCTGAACCTACCCTCTATGAACCTACCCTCTATGATCCTACCCTCTATGAACCTACCCTCTATTATCCTACCTCTATTATCCTACCCTCTATTAAACTCCTACTACCCCTATTAACCTACCCTCTATTAAACTACCCTCTATTATCCTACCCTCTATTAAACTACCCTCTATTATCCTACCCTCTATTAACCTACCTCTATTAACCTACACTCTATTAAACTACCCTCTATTATGGGGTGGCAGGGTAGCCTAGTGGTTAGATACCCTCCCAGACCACCACCTCCTTTGATCTTTAACCGAGGGGGTACAGGTTATTACCCTCCCGGGCCAGACCACCACCTCCTTTGATCTCTAACAGAGGGGTACAGGTTATACTTCCTCCCAGACCACCACCTCCTTTGATCTCTAACAGAGGGGGTACAGGTTATTACGCTCCCAGACCACCACCTCCTTTGATCTCTAACAGAGGGGGGTCCACCTCCTTTGATCTGTTACAGGTTATTACGCTCCCAGACCACCACCTCCTTTGATCTCTAACAGAGGGGGGTAATACCCTCCCAGACCACCACCTCCTTTGATCTCTAACAGAGGGGGTTAATCCCTCCCAGGCCACCACCTCCTTTGATCTGTAACAGAGGGTACCCCTCCCAGACCACCACCTCCTTTGATCTCTAACAGAGGGGTCCAGGTTAATACCCTCACGGGCCACCACCTCCTTTGATCTCTAACAGAGGGGTCCAGGTTAATACCCTCCCAGACCACCACATCCTTTGATCTCTAACAGAGGGGTACAGATTATTACCCTCCCGGGCCAGACCATCAAAGCCAGAGATCTATCATGATGTCGTGATGTCACAGACACCAGCGTTGCGTGCTAGCTCGTGGCGGGGATGGCAGATGGGACAAGGGATATTGTTTATTTGGGGGATAGAGAGAGGAGGGGTTTTTGTCAAGGGGAAGGAGGATCGCTGACTGAGGATTCGTCCCAAATGGCACCTATTCCCTATGTATGATCCCATAGTGCTCTGGTCACAAGTAACTTAGTGCACTATGTAGGGAATAGGGTATAAGGTGCCTTTTGGAATGCGATCACATACGGACTCTGCTGCCATCAGAATCTCTCCTCTGCTGCCATCAGAATCTCTCCTCGTCTTGTCTTGTCAAGGAGCAGGGGGCCGGTTGGCTGCTGCTGCCGTGGCGATGGGCCCGTCGGGGGGGTAATAGAGCTTCATTTCATTATGCGATGTCAACCGCCACCAGGGGGAAAAAAACACGGAGAGGAGAAATCTAATTACTACTGATAGCAGGAGGGATGGACAGTGGTGGTCGCTGGGATGGAGTCTCCTCTCCTCTCCTCTCCTCTCCTCTCCTCTCCTCTCCTCTCCTCTCCTCTCCTCTCTTCTCCTCTCTCTCTCCCTCTCCTCTCTCTCTCTCCCTCTTCTCCCTTCTCTCTCTTCTCTTCTCTTCTCTTCTCTTCTCTCTCTTCTCTTCTTCTCTTCTCTTTCTCTTCTCTCTTCTCCCCCCTCTCCCTCCCCCCTCCCCTCCCCTCTCTACATTATAAGACGATGACATATGTCCCAGCTTTCAACATATGCCCTGTGGTTGGTGGCTGTAGTGTGGTGTTCTCCTGCTGCCTGACAGTAATCCCCAGGGTATAGTGACATATGGGTGATTTACAGGCTGGCAGTAGGCTGGTAGTAGGCTGGCTACCACGCTGTCCTCTAGGATCAGCCATGCAGGATCCACAGGGAGTAGGGCATTGGGACGGAGAGAGAGAGGACTGAAAGGACAGGTAATAGGACAGAGGAGGACTGACGATTTCTAATCAGTGGACAGAAGAGGTCACACCTGTCCCTCGGGGACAAGGGGTCAACAGAGAGGACTGATGGTTTCCTAGTCAGTGGACAGAAGAGGTCACACCTGTCCCTCGGGGACAAGGGGTCAACAGAGGGTTTCCTAGTCAGTGGACAGTAGGGTCACACCTGTCCCTCGGAGACAGGGGACAAAGGGTCAACAGTGACTGTACATGTACAAGGTACAGATAGAATAGTTGTGAGGAACAAAACGTTTCCTCTTTGAAGAAGACCTTCTAGTCAAAACATTAAACTTAATAAAACAACTGGAGAATCAGTTTCCTGTTTCTGTTTTCTGTGAGGTCACCCGAGGGGCAGTGTTGGAGCACCAAGCTGTCAATCAACTCTCCCAGCCAATCACCTCGCCCGTGAGGTCAACAGAGAAGCCAGAGGCGGAACCCCAAGCTGTCAATCAGACAGACACAGAAGGGCACACCACGGCAGAACAGACGCCACATAGGACTGCTACTGTGACGACTCACACCCATCAGCTGTCCGTCAGCGTCAGTCACCAAGTATCCGGCCAGAAACCTTCACCTGTCAGCAGCAACAGCTTTCACAGGCCATTCATTCAGAAGGTCACCCATTGGCCCTGTCCAGGCCATTCATTCAGAAGGTCACCCATTGGCCCTGTCCAGGCCATTCATTCAGAAGGTCACCCATTGGCCCTGTCCAGGCCATTCATTCAGAAGGTCACCCATTGGCCCTGTCCAGGCCATTCATTCAGAAGGTCACCCATTGGCCATTCATTCAGAAGGTCACCCATTGGCCCTGTCCAGGCCATTCATTCAGAAGGTCACCCATTGGCCCTGTCCAGGCCATTCATTCAGAAGGTCACCCATTGGCCCTGTCCAGGCCATTCATTCAGAAGGTCACCCATTGGCCCTGTCCAGGCCATTCATTCAGAAGGTCACCCATTGGCCCTGTCCAGGCCATTCATTCAGAAGGTCACCCATTGGCCCTGGGGCAAGTTCATTCAGAAGGTGAGGAGCAGGCCATTCATTCTGAAGGTAACCCATTGGATTAATTGGGGAGTACAGTACCTGTAGTGATGTTATTGAGAGTGTACTCTGTAGTGAGATGTTCTTGGGGAGTACAGTACTCTGTAGTGAGATGTTCTTGAGGAGTACAGTACTCTGTAGTGAGATGTTATTGAGGAGTACAGTACTCTGTAGTGAGATGTTCTTGAGGAGTACAGTACTCTGTAGTGAGATGTTCTTGAGGAGTACAGTACTCTGTAGTGAGATGTTATTGAGGAGTACAGTACTCTGTAGTGAGATGTTATTGAGGAGTACAGTACTCTGTAGTGAGATGTTCTTGAGGAGTACAGTACTCTGTAGTGAGATGTTCTTGAGGAGTACAGTACTCTGTAGTGAGATGTTCTTGAGAGTACAGTACTCTGTAGTGAGATGTTCTTGAGGAGTACAGTACTCTGTAGTGAGATGTTCTTGAGGATACAGTACTCTGTAGTGAGATGTTATTGATGAGTACAGTACTCTGTAGTGAGATGTTCTTGAGGAGTACAGTACTCTGTAGTGAGATGTTATTGAGGAGTACAGTACTCTGTAGTGAGATGTTATTGAGGAGTACAGTACTCTAGTGAGATGTTCTTGAGGAGGTCAGGTACTCTGTAGTGAGATGTTCTTGAGGACAGTACTCTGTAGTGAGATGTTATTGGGGAGTACAGTACTCTGTAGTGAGATGTTGGTGAGTACAGTACTCTAGTGAGATGTTCTTGGGAGTACAGTACTCTGTAGTGAGATGTTCTTGGGAGTACAGTACTCTGTAGTGAGATGTTCTTGGAGAGTACAGTACTCTGTAGTGAGATGTTCTTTGAGGAGTACAGTACTCTGTAGTGAGATGTTCTTGAGAGTACAGTACTCTGTAGTGAGATGTTATTGGGAGTACAGTCTGTAGTGAGATGTTATTGGTGAGTACACTCTGTAGTGAGATGTTCTTGGGGAGTACAGTACTTGTAGTGAGATGTTCTTGGGGAGTACAGTACTCTGTAGTGAGATGTTATTGGGGAGTACAGTACTCATTTCCCTAGTCAAGCCTTGGTCTAATTCCAATTCCTCCGTAGTAGCAAAATGTAATCTAAAGTAGTTTAATCAACCGTGAGGTTGACTAGTTTTATGAAGCTGAGGATTCTGGGATAGTGCTGATGGTGGAACTCTGTGACAGCTAATCAGTCAGTTGGTGGGTTGGCGAGCACGCCGTGACATCATTAAAGCGTCCGTTTAGCATGACGCCCGTATAATGGGCAGTGAGATGTTTCCGTTGAGCTCCCGCTGGGCACCACACACAGATGCGCACACACACAAGCTGCCTGTGTGATAAAAGGAGACAGGCAACTCAGCACTTTAGAGAGAGTTGTTCTGTGAGGAGAAGAGAGACAACTATAATGATGTCATTGATGCACTGCTGCTTGGGACAAGCACATTAGGACTGAGAAGCAAATTATGAGAGAGAGAGAGTAGTTTTAGATCAAGAGAGAGGGAGAGCTAGTTTAGCTTGTGAAGTGGGACAAGCACATTAGGACTGAGAAGAAAATTATGACAGAGAGCCAATCATTCCAGAGAGAGATAATGGACTAGCACTGACAGTGGGACAAGCATCATTAGGACTGAGAAGAAAATGAGGCTGAGTCATTCCAGAGAGAGAGAGATAATGGACTAGCCTATGAGGTTGTGCGAGAATGAGGTTGGCACGAGAATGAGGCTGTGTGAGAATGAGGAGACAGGCGAATGAGCACTTTAGAGAATGAGGTCTGGGCGAGAATGAGGTTGGGCGAGAATGATGTGAGGCTGGGGCGAGAATGAGGCTGGGCGAGAATGAGGCTGTGCGGGGAATGAGGCTGTGCGAGAATGAGGCTGTGCGAGAATGAGCTGTGCGAGAATGAGGCTGTGCGAGAATGAGGAGCGAGAATGAGGAGAGAATGAGGTTGTCTTGAGAATGAGGTTGTGCGAGAATGAGGCTGTGCGAAGAAAATGAGGTCGGGAATGATTGCGAGAGAGAGGATAATGGCGAGAATGAGGCTGTGCGAGAATGAGGTTGTGCGAGAATGAGGTTGGGCGAGAATGAGGTTGTGCGAGAATGAGGTTGGGCGAGAATGAGGTTGAGAATGAGGCTGTGCGAGAATGAGGCTGTGCGAGAATGAGGCTGTGCGAGAATGAGGTTGGCGAGAATGAGGTTGTGCGAGAATGAGGCTGTGCAGAATGAGGCTGTGCGAGAATGAGGCTGTGCGAGAATGAGGCTGTGCGAGAATGAGGCTGTGCGGGAGGCTGAGAGAATGAGGTTGTGCAGAATGAGGTTGTGTGAGAATGAGGTTGGGCGAGAATGAGGTTGTGCGAGAATGAGGTTGTGCGAGAATGAGGCTGTGCGAGAATGAGGTTGTGCGAGAATGAGGCTGTGCGAGAATGAGGTTGTGCGAGAATGAGGTTGTGCGAGAATGAGGTTGTGCGAGAATGAGGTTGTGCGAGAATGAGGTTGTGTGAGAGCACTGTGACTGCCTCTGAACAGCTGTCTCTTCTCGATCTCTCTCTCTCCCCGTGGCTCTGTCTGTTTGTCTCTATCTGTCTCTCTTAATTTAATTCAATGTAAGGGCTTTATTGGCATGGGAAACACATGTTAACAATGTCAATGCAAGTGAAGAGGATGATAAACTATACATCTTGACAGTAAACATTATATATTACATATCATATATACAAACATTACACTCACAACATTTCCAAAAGAATAAAGACATTTCAAATGTAACATTATGTGCAAATATCTCTCTCTCTCTCTCTCTCTCTCTCTCTCTGTCTCTCTCTCTGTCTCTCTCTCTCTGTCTCTCTCTCTGTCTCTCTCTCTCTCTCTGTCTCTCTCTCTCTGTCTCTCTCTCTCTCTGTCTCTCTCTTCAACTCTGTCTCTCTCTCTCTCTCTCTCTGTCTCTCTCTCTCTCTCTCTCTCTCTCTCTCTCTGTCTCTCTCTCTTGCTCTCTCTCCCGCTCTCTCTCTCTCTCTCTCTCTCTCTCTCTCTCTCTCTCTGTCTCTCTCTCTGTCTCTCTCTCTCTCTGTCTCTCTCTCTCTCTCTCTGTGTCTCTCTCTCTCTCTCTCTCTGTCTCTCTCTCTGTCTCTCTCTCTCTCTGTCTCTCTCTCTGTCTCTCTCTCTCTCTGTCTCTCTCTCTCTCATCTCTCTCTCTCTCTCTGTCTCTCTGTCTCTGTCTCTCTCTCTCTCTCTCTCTGTCCTCTGTCTCTCTCTCTCTCTCTCTCTCTCTCTCTCTCTCTCTCTCTCTTGCTCTCTCTCCCGCTCTCTCTCTCTCTCTCTCTCTCTCTCTCTCCTCCCTCTCTCTCTGCCTCTCTCTCTCTCTCTGTCTCTCTCTCTCTCTGTCTCTCTCTCTCTCTCTGTCTCTCTCTCTCTGTCTCTGTCTCTGTTTCTCTCTCTCTCTCTCTCTCTCTGTCTCTGTTTCTCTCTCTCTCTCTCTCTGTCTCTCTCTCTCTCTGTCTCTCCCTGTCTCTCTCTCTCTCTGTCTCTCTCTCTCTGTCTCTCTCTCTCTCTCTCTCTCTCTCTCTCTCTCTCTCTGTCTCGTCTTAAAATTGGTTTTG
>NW_027036676.1:0-15285 GCF_034236695.1 Oncorhynchus nerka | reverse complement strand
TAAGGCACAGGGTATAGGGTACAGGGTATAAGGGTATAGGGTACAGGGTATAGGGTACAGGTATAGGGCATAGGGTATAAGGGCATACACAGGTATAGGGTACAGGGTATAAGGCACATGGTATAGGGTACAGGGTATAAGGTACAGGGTATAGGGTACAGGGTATAAGGCACATGGTATAGGGTACAGGGTATAAGGTACAGGGTATAGGGTATAAAGTATAGGGTACAGGGTATAAGGTACAGGGTATAAGGTACAGAGTATAGGGTACAGGGTATACGGCACAGGGTATAGGGTACAGGGTATAGGGTACAGGGTATAAGGCACAGGGTATAGGGTACAGGGTATAAGGTACAGGGTATAGGGTACAGGGTATAAGGCACAGGGTATAGGGTATAAGGTACAGGGTATAGGGTACAGGGTATAAGGTACAGGGTACAGGGTATAAGGTATAGGGAACAGGGTATAGGGTACAGGGTATAAGGTACAGGGTATAAGGTATAGGGTATAGGGTATAAGGTACAGGGTATAGGGTACAGGGTATAAGGTACAGGGTACAGGGTATAAGGTATAGGGAACAGGGTATAGGGTACAGGGTATAAGGCACAGGGTATAGGGTATAGGGTATAAGGTACAGGGTATAGGGTACAGGGTATAAGGTACAGGGTACAGGGTATAAGGTACAGGGTATAAGGTACATGGTATAAGGTATAGGGCACATGGTGTAGGGTACAGGGAATAAGGTACAGTGTACAGAGTATAGAGTATTGTGTACAGGGTATAAGGTATTGGGTATAAGGTATAAGGTATACGGTATAGGGTACAGGGTATAAGGTACAGGGTACAGGGTACAGGGCATCATTTGGGACATAGCCCTTGTCTCCAGCCACAGATATCTGATTAATATAGTACATTTGGTGCCATCAAACATAATCTAATCATAAAGAGGAGGAATATTTGCTTAATTGACAGAGAGAGGAAATTATGGAAGGTCGTTAACCAATTAAATGAGCACTCGGAGTTCATCAGATGTCAGACGTTTGTAATGAATCGATAAAAAAGTTTTGAGATATGTTTCAGACTGAGTTTAGCTTTGAACATGCTTATGCCAACAACTCTACGTTGATATTATGTTTATTATGTTACGTTTATGTGTTGTGAATGTGTTATCTATGGGGTAATGAATGTGTTATGTATGGTAATGAATGTGTTATGTATGGTAATGAGTGTGTTATGTATGGGTAATGTATGTGTTATGTATGGTAATGAGTGTGTTATGTATGGGTAATGTATGTGTTATGTATGGTAATGAGTGTGTTATGTATGGTAATGAATGTGTTATGTATGGATAATGAGTGTGTTATGTATGGTAATGAATGTGTTATGTATGGATAATGAGTGTGTTATGTATGGGTAATGAATGTGTTATGTATGTGTTATGTATGGATAATGAGTGTGTTATGTATGGTAATGAATGTGTTATGTATGTGTTATGTATGTGTTATGTATGGATAATGAATGTGTTATGTATGGTAATGAATGTGTTATGTATGGATAATGAGTGTGTTATGTATGGTAATGAATGTGTTATGTATGGATAATGAGTGTGTTATGTATGGTAATGAATGTGTTATGTATGGATAATGAGTGTGTTATGTATGGGTAATGAATGTGTTATGTATGTGTTATGTATGGATAATGAGTGTGTTATGTATGGTAATGAATGTGTTATGTATGTGTTATGTATGGTAATGAATGTGTTATGTATGGTAATGAATGTGTTATGTATGGATAATGAGTGTGTTATGTATGGATAATGTATGTGTTATGTATGGTAATGAATGTGTTATCTATGGGGTAATGAATGTGTTATGTATGGATAATGAGTGTGTTATGTATGGTAATGAATGTGTTATGTATGTGTTATGTATGGTAATGAATGTGTTATGTATGGTAATGAATGTGTTATGTATGGATAATGAGTGTGTTATGTATGGATAATGTATGTGTTATGTATGGTAATGAATGTGTTATCTATGGGGTAATGAATGTGTTATGTATGGATAATGAATGTGTTATGTATGGTAATGAATGTGTTATGTATGGATAATGAGTGTGTTATGTATGGATAATGTATGTGTTATGTATGGTAATGAATGTGTTATCTATGGGGTAATGAATGTGTTATGTATGGATAATGAATGTGTTATGTATGGTAATGAATGTGTTATGTATGGATAATGAATGTGTTATGTATGGATAATGAATGTGTTATGTATGGATAATGAATGTGTTATGTATGTGTTATGTATGGATAATGAATGTGTTATGTATGGATAATGAGTGTGTTATGTATGGTAATGAGTGTGTTATGTATGGTAATGAATGTGTTATGTATGGGTAATGTATGTGTTATGTATGGGTAATGAATGTGTTATGTATGGGTAATGAATGTGTTATGTATGGTAATGAATGTGTTATGTATGGATAATGAGTGTGTTATGTATGGATAATGAGTGTGTTATGTATGTGTTATGTATGGATAATGAGTGTGTTATGTATGGTAATGAATGTGTTATGTATGGTAATGAATGTGTTATGTATGGGGTAATGAATGTGTTATGTATGGATAATGAATGTGTTATGTATGGTAATGAGTGTGTTATGTATGGTAATGAGTGTGTTATGTATGGTAATGAATGTGTTATGTATGGATAATGAGTGTGTTATGTATGGTAATGAATGTGTTATGTATGGTAATGATTGTGTTATCTATGGGGTAATGAATGTGTTATGTATGGTAATGAGTGTGTTATGTATGTGTTATGTATGGATAATGAGTGTGTTATGTATGGATAATGTATGTGTTATGTATGTGTTATGTATGGATAATGAGTGTGTTATGTATGGATAATGAGTGTGTTATGTATGGATAATGAGTGTGTTATGTATGGATAATGAGTGTGTTATGTATGGATAATGAGTGTGTTATGTATGGATAATGAATGTGTTATGTATGTGTTATGTATGGATAATGAGTGTGTTATGTATGGATAATGTATGTGTTATGTATGTGTTATGTATGGATAATGAGTGTGTTATGTATGGTAATGAATGTGTTATGTATGGTAATGAATGTGTTATGTATGGATAATGAGTGTGTTATGTATGGTAATGAATGTGTTATGTATGGATAATGAGTGTGTTATGTATGGATAATGAGTGAGTTATGTATGGTAATGAATGTGTTATGTATGGTAATGAATGTGTTATGTATGGATAATGAGTGTGTTATGTATGGTAATGAATGTGTTATGTATGGATAATGAGTGTGTTATGTATGGATAATGAGTGTGTTATGTATGGTAATGAATGTGTTATGTACGGTAATGAATGTGTTATGTATGGATAATGAGTGTGTTATGTATGGTAATGAATGTGTTATGTACGGTAATGAATGTGTTATGTATGGGTAATGTATGGATAATGTATGTGTTATGTATGTGTTATGTATGGATAATGAGTGTGTTATGTATGGTAATGAATGTGTTATGTATGGATAATGAGTGTGTTATGTATGGTAATGAATGTGTTATGTATGGATAATGAGTGTGTTATGTATGGTAATGAATGTGTTATGTATGGGTAATGAATGTGTTATGTATGGGTAATGTATGGATAATGAGTGTGTTATGTATGGATAATGAGTGTGTTATGTATGGATAATGAGTGTGTTATGTATGTGTTATGTATGGATAATGAGTGTGTTATGTATGGATAATGAGTGTGTTATGTATGGGTAATGTATGGATAATGAGTGTGTTATGTATGGATAATGAGTGTGTTATGTATGGATAATGAGTGTGTTATGTATGTGTTATGTATGGATAATGAGTGTGTTATGTATGGATAATGAGTGTGTTATGTACGGTAATGAATGTGTTATGTATGTGTTATGTATGGATAATGAGTGTGTTATGTATGGATAATGAGTGTGTTATGTATGTGTTATGTATGGATAATGAGTGTGTTATGTATGGATAATGAGTGTGTTATGTATGGATAATGAGTGTGTTATGTATGTGTTATGTATGGGTAATGAATGTGTTATGTATGGGTAATGAATGTGTTATGTATGGGTAATGTATGGATAATGAATGTGTTATGTATGGATAATGAATGTGTTATGTATGGATAATGAATGTGTTATGTATGGATAATGAGTGTGTTATGTATGGATAATGAGTGTGTTATGTATGGATAATGAGTGTGTTATGTATGGATAATGAGTGTGTTATGTATGGGTAATGAATGTGTTATGTATGGATAATGAGTGTGTTATGTATGTGTTATGTATGGATAATGAGTGTGTTATGTATGGTAATGAATGTGTTATGTATGGATAATGAGTGTGTTATGTATGGTAATGAATGTGTTATGTATGGATAATGTATGTGTTATGTATGGATAATGAATGTGTTTACAGAAAGAAATATGAACAGAGGAGTGATGACATTACGTTTCCTGACACAGTGATACTGAGGATACAGGTGCATCAAAGCTGGGACCGAGAGACTGAAAAACAGCTTCTATCTCAAGGCCATCAGACTGTTAAACAGCCACCACTAACATTGAGTGGCTGCTGCCAACACACTGACTCAACTCCAGCCACTTTAATAATGGGAATTGATGGGAAATGATGTCAAATATATCACTAGCCACTTTAAACAATGCTACCTAATATAATGTTTACATACCCTACATCATTAATCTCATATGTATATGTATATACTGTACTCTATATCATCTACTGCATCTTTATGTAATACACGTATCACTAGCCACTTTAACTATGCCACTTTGTTTACATACTCATCTCATATGTATATACTGCACTCGATACCATCTACTGTATCTTGCCTATGCCGCTCTGTACCATCACTCATTCATATATCTTTATGTACATATTCTTTATCCCCCTACACTTGTGTGTATAAGACAGTAGTTTTGGAATTGTAAGTTAGATTACTTGTTGGTTATTACTGCATTGTCGGAACTAGAAGCACAAGCATTTCGCTACACTCGCATTAACATCTGCTAACCATGTGTATGTGACAAATAAAATTTGATTTGATTTGATGTGATACCCAGATGTCATCTTCTCTCATGCTAACACACGGAGACTAGAGGGAACCATGGTTACTGAACTGATACTGAGGATACCCATGATGTCATCTTCTCTCATGCTAACACACAGAGACTAGAGGGAACCATGGTTACTGAACTGATACTGAGGATACCGTGGTGTCATCTTCTCTCATGCTAACATACGGAGACTAGAGGGAACCATGGTTACTGAACTGATACTGAGGATACCCAGATGTCATCTTCTCTCATGCTAACACAGAGACTAGAGGGAACCATGGTTACTGATCTGAGACAACTTGGTTGTTGTTGTGTTGTTGTTTTTCTTCCTTCTCTCTGTCTCCCCTGGCTGTCTCCCTAGCTGTCTCCCCTGGCTGTCTCAGACACGGCTGGCTAAGGACAAGGATGCTCTGTTTTGTTCTGACTCGACAGTCCTCATTTTATTAAAACCTCTGGGTGGGTGTATGTACCATGCATGGTGGGACTGTAAGAAGATACAAAACACACAGAGACAGAGAGAGGAGGGAGAGAGGAGAGATAAGAGATATAGAGACAGAGACAGAGACAGAGTTGATTTGCTTTGTTGATTTCAAAAAAGCCTTCGACTCAAATTGGCACGCTATACAAACTGATGGAAAGTGGTGTTGGGGGTAAAACATACGACATCATAAAATCCATGTACACAAACAACAAGTGTGCGGTTAAAATTGGCAAAAAACACACATTTCTTCACACAGGGTCGTGGGGTTAGACAGGGATGCAGCTTAAGCCCCACCCTCTTCAACATATATATCAACGAACTGGCGCGGGCACTAGAAAAGTCTGCAGCACCCGGCCTCACCCTACTAGAATCCAAAGTCAAATGTCTGCTGTTTGCTGATGATCTGGTACTTCTGTCACCAACCAAGGAGGGCCTACAGCAGCACCTAGATCTTATGCACAGATTCTGTCAGACCTGGGCCCTGACAGTAAATCTCAGTAAGACCAAAATAATGGTGTTCCAAAAAGGTCCAGTCACCAGGACCACAAATACAAATTCTATCTAGACACTGTTGCCTAGAGCACACAAAAACTATACATACCTTGGCCTAAACATCAGCGCCACAGGTAACTTCCACAAAGCTGTGAACGATCTGAGAGACAAGGCAAGAAGGGCATTCTATGCCATCAAAAGGAACATAAATTTCAACATACCAATTAGGATCTGGCTAAAAATACTTGAATCAGTCATAGAGCCCATTGCCCTTTATGGTTGTGAGGTCTGGGGTCCGCTCACCAACCAAGAGTTCACAAAATGGGACAAACACCAAATTGAGACTCTGCACGCAGAATTCTGCAAAAATATCCTCCGTGTACAACGTAGAACACCAAATAATGCATACAGAGCAGAATTAGGCCGATACCCACTAATTATCAAAATCCAGAAAAGAGCTGTTAAATTCTATAACCACCTAAAAGGAAGCGATTCCCAAACCTTCCACAACAAAGCCATCACCTACAGAGAGATGAACCTGGAGAAGAGTCCCCTAAGCAAGCTGGTCCTGGGGCTCTGTTCACAAACACACCCTACAGAGTCCCAGGACAGCAGCACAATTAGACCCAACCAAATCATGAGAAAACAAAAAGATAATTACTTGACACATTGGAAAGAATTAACAAAAAAACAGAGCAAACGAGAATGCTATTTGGCCCTACACAGAGAGTACACAGCGGCAGAATACCTGACCACTGTGACTGACCCAAAATTAAGGAAAGCTTTGACTATGTACAGACTCAGCGAGCATAGCCTTGCTATTGAGAAAGGCCGCCGTAGGCAGACATGGCTCTCAAGAGAAGACAGGCTATGTGCTCACTGCCCACAAAATGAGGTGGAAACTGAGCTGCACTTCCTAACCTCCTGCCCAATGTATGACCATATTAGAGAGACATATTTCCCTCAGATTACACAGATCCACAAAGAATTCGAAAACAAATCCAATTTTGAAAAACTCCCATATCTACTGGGTGAAATTCCACAGTGTGCCATCAAAGCAGCAAGATTTGTGACCTGTTGCCACGAGAAAAGGGCAACCAGTGAAGAACACGCACCATTGTAAATACACTTACATTTATTTTATCCTGTGTCCTTTACCATTTGTACATTGTTAAAACGCTGTATATATATATATATATATAATATGACATTTGTAATGTCTTTATTGTTTTGAAACTTCTGTATGTGTGATGTCTACTGTTAATTTTTGTTTTATTTCACTTTATATATTATCTACCTCACTTGCTGGCAATGTTAACATGTTTCCCATGCCAATAAAGCCCTTGAATTGACAGAGAGAGGAGAGAGGAGAGAGGGATGAGAGAGAGAGATGAGAGAGGGATGAGAGAGAGGGATGAGAGAGAGAGATGAGAGAGAGAGATGAGAGAGAGAGATGAGAGAGAGAGATGAGAGAGAGACAGAGAGTAGATATATATAGAGAGAGGAGAGAGAGACAGGAGAGAGAAAGAGAGGAGAGAGAGAGGAGATATATAGACAGAGACAGAGAGAGAGTAGATATATATATAGAGAGAGAAAGAGGAGAGAGAGAGAGGAGATATAGAGAGAGAGACAGAGACAGAG
The DNA here is from genome assembly GCF_034236695.1 of Oncorhynchus nerka. Classification (NCBI taxonomy): domain Eukaryota; kingdom Metazoa; phylum Chordata; class Actinopteri; order Salmoniformes; family Salmonidae; genus Oncorhynchus; species Oncorhynchus nerka. The sequence continues at coordinate 7,526 of NW_027036676.1, read as the reverse complement.
AGAGAGTAGATATATAGAGAGAGACAGGAGAGAGAAGCAACAAAACAGAGGGGAAATGGATAATACATTGTTCTATCTAGTATTTAGATATCAGACTCTCCGTCTCTTTCATCAGTAGCTATAGTGGAGATCGACTTCCCAGAGGAGAATAGAGCTGAGGTGTGAGGTCTGACTATAGTGGAGATCCACTTCCCAGTGGAGAACAGAGCTGCAGTGTGAGGTCTGACTATAGTGGAGATCGACTTCCCAGAGGAGAACAGAGCTGAGGTGTGAGGTCTGACTATAGTGGAGATCCACTTCCCAGAGGAGAACAGAGCTGAGGTGTGAGGTCTGACTATAGTGGAGATCCACTTCCCAGAGGAGAACAGAGCTGAGGTGTGAGGTCTGACTATAGTGGAGATCCACTTCCCAGAGGAGAACAGAGCTGAGGTGTGAGGTCTGACTATAGTGGAGATCCACTTCCCAGAGGAGAACAGAGTGAGGTCTGGCTATAGGTTGGCTGTTGTGTGAGGTCTGGCTATGGGTTGGATGAGCCGAAGTCTCTGGATGGCCAAAGCACAGTGAGATGACCTTGAACCCCAGTGAGATGATCTAGAACCACAGGAGATGACCTTGAACCCCAGCGAGATGATCTAGAACCACAGGAGATGACCTTGAACCCCAGCGAGATGATCTAGAACCACAGGAGATGACCTAGAAACCCAGTGAGATGATCTAGAACCACAGGAGATGACCTTGAACCTCAGTGAGATGATCTAGAACCAAAGCGAGATGATCTAGAACCACATGAGATTACCTTGAACCACAGTGAGATGACCTAGAACCAAAGCGAGATGATCTAGAACCACAGGAGATGACCTTGAACCACTGTGAGATGGTCTAGAACCCCAGTGAGATGACCTAGAAACACTGTGAGATGACCTAGAACCACAGTGAGATGATCTAGAAGCACAGTGAGATGATCTAGAACCACAGTGAGATGATCTAGAACCACAGTGAGATGATCTAGAACCACAGTGAGATGATCTAGAACCACAGTGAGATGATCTAGAACCACAGTGAGATGATCTAGAACCACAGTGAGATGATCTCGAACCACAGTGAGATGATCTAGAACCACAGTGAGATGATCTAGAACCACAGTGAGATGATCTAGAACCACAGTGAGATGATCTATAACCACAGTGAGATGATCTAGAACCACAGTGAGATGATCTCGAACCACAGTGAGATGATCTAGAACCACAGTGAGATGATCTAGAACCACAGTGAGATGAGTAGCACAGCCAGACAGACTGAGGCTCCTCCCACGACATTTTAGTCATTTACCAGACACTCTTATGCAGAGAGACTTACAGGAGCAATTAGGGTTAACTGCCTTGCTCAAGGGCACATCGGCAGATTATTCCACCTAGTCGGCTCGGGATTCAAACCAGTGTCCTTTCGGTTACTGGCCCAACGCTCTTAACCGATAGGCCACAAGAATAGGTTCAGATTCATATCTTATTTGTGTTCCATCCATGTCCTGAAGAATTTCATAGTATGAATATTCAGGAATCTATTCAATCTGGATCACTGAAGGGTTACAGTCAAAGAACGTGAAGGTCATTTCAGATAGAGGCTGTAACGGTTTTCTTCTGGGGAAAGAGAGGCGGACCAAAACGCAGCGTGGTTACGTGTAAACTTCTTTAAAGATGAACAATCTACAAAACAAGAAATGTGAAAAAACCAAAACAGCCCTATCTGGTGCAACAAACACAGAGACAGGAACAATCACCCACAAAACCCAACACAAAACAGCCCTATCTGGTGCAACAAACACAGAGACAGGAACAATCACCCACAAAACCCAACACAAAACAGCCCTATCTGGTGCAACAAACACAGAGACAGGAACAATCACCCACAAAACCCAACACAAAACAGCCCTATCTGGTGCAACAAACACAGAGACAGGAACAATCACCCACAAGAGACATAAAGAATATGGCTGCCTAAATATGGTTCCCAATCAGAGACAACGATAAACACCTGCCTCTGATTGAGAACCACTCTAGGCAACCATAGACTTAACTAGAGTACTACTCTAACCACAATCCCATACCTACCAACAACCCCAGACAAAACAAACCACATAAATCCCCATGTCACACCCTGGCCTCACCAAAATACTAACGAAAACACAGAATACTAAGGCCAGGGCGTGACAGAGGCGACATGCGCAGTGTTTACCGTGAATGAAGTCTCCACTAACACAGCCTTTATATTTCAATCAGGCTGTAACGCAGAAGTTCTGTCAGACATATTGAATAAAGCTGTTGTCTTAGTCAACGTGTCACATGAAACATTTATGTTCAAAGGAAATATTTGAAATGAGTCAACAACAAAAAACGTTCAGGTCCCAGCAGGAGAAGATGGACTCCAGGTCCCAGCAGGAGAAGATGGACTCCAGGTCCCAGCAGGAGAAGATGGACTCCAGGTCCCAGCATGAGAAGATGGATTCCAGGTCCCAGCAGGAAAGATGGATTCAGGTCCCAGCAGGAGAAGATGGACTCCAGGTCCCAGCAGGAGAAGATGGACTCCAGGTCCCAGCAGGAGAGATGGACTCCAGGCCCTCATGATGAAATCATAGGGTTCTGTATCTCAGCCAGTTTCTCAAAATGCCAGGAGTTTGTGGTCAGGAAAAAAACTCCAGGCCTAGCAGGAATAGATGGACTCTCTCTCTCTGTCTCTCTCTGTCTCTCTCTGTCTCTCTCTGTCTCTCTCTCTCTCTCTCTCTCTCTCTCTCTCTCTCTCCTTGTCTCTCAATTCAATTCAATTCAAGGGCTTTATTGGCATAGGAAACATGTGTTAACATTGCCAAAGCAAGTGAGGTAGACAACATACAAAGTGAATATATAAGTGAAAGTCTCTCTCTCTCTCTCTCTCTCTCTCTCTCTCTCTCTCTCTCTCTCCTCCTTGTCTCTCTCTCTCTCTCTCTCTCCCTTGTCTCTCTGTCTCTCTCTCTCTCTGTCTCTCTCTCTCTCTCTCTCTCTCTCTCTTGTCTCTCTCTGTCTCTCTCTCTCTCTCTCTCTCTCTCTCTCTCTCTCTCTCTCTCTCTATCTCTCCTCTCTCTCTCTCTCTCATTGTCTCTCTCTCTCTCTCTCTCTCTCTCTCTCTCTCCTTGTCTCTCTCTCCTTGTCTCTCTCTCTTGTCTCTCTCTCTCTGTCTCTCTCTCTCTCTCTCCCTCTGTCTCTCTCTCTCTCTCTCCTTGTCTCTCTCTCTCTCTCCTTGTCTCTCTCTCCCTGTCTCTCTCTCTCTCATTGTCTCTCTCTCCCTTGTCTCTCTCTCTCTGTCTCTCTCTCTCTCTCCTTGTCTCTCTCTCCCTGTCTCTCCTTATTCTCTCCTTGTCTCTCTCTCCCTGTCTCTCTCCTTGTCTCTCTCTCTCATTGTCTCTCTCGCTCTCCTCTGTCTCTCTCTCCCTGTCTCTCTCTCTCTCGCTCTCCTCCTGTCTCTCTCTCCCTGTCTCTCTCTCTCTCCTTGTCTCTCTCTCTCCCTGTCTCTCTCTCTTGTCTCATTGTCTCTCTATCTCTCCTTGTCTCCCTCTCTCTGTCTCTCTCTCTCCCTGTCTCTCTCTCTCCTTGTCTCTCTCTCCTCTCTCCTTGTCTCTCCTCTCCCTGTCTCTCTCTCTCTCTCCTTGTCTCTCTCTTGTCTCTCTCTCTCCTTTGTCCAGGTCCCTCTGGACTCATCATGTCTCTCTATCTCTCCCAGGAGTTGGTCAGGAAAAAACTCCAGGCCCTCAGGAATCTCTCTCTGTCTCTCTCTGTCTCCCTGTCTCTGTCTCTCTCCTTGTCTCTCTCTCTCTCTCCCTTGTCTCTCTTCAATCAATCTGTCTCTCTCTCTCGCTCTCAACATACTGAATGTCTCTCTCTCTCCTTGTCTCTCTCTCTCTCTTGTCTCTCTCTCTCCTCTCTCTCTCCCTCCTTGTCTCTCTCTCTCCTTGTCTCTCTCTCCTTGTCTCTCTCTCTCCTCTCCTCTCTCTCTCTCCCCTTTCTCTCTCTCCCTGTCTCTCTCTCTCTCTCTCCTTGTCTCTCTCTCTCTCTGTCTCTCTCTCTCTCTCTTTGTCTCTCTGTCTCTCCTTGTCTCTCTCTCTCTCCTTGTCTCTCTCTCCTTGTCTCTCTCTCTCCTTGTCTCTCTCTCTCCTTGTCTCTCTCTCTCCCTTGTCTCTCTCTCCCTGTCTCCCTATCTGTTTTTAATTTATATTCTGTCTATCCTCCAAAGATAACTTCTCACCAGGTTCTCTCCAATACCGTTTCCCATCAGTGCAAAGTTCAGGTTTTAAACTGTCAGAACACTCAGTATTTCTGTCATCAATTCCGTGTTCCGTCGGGTTCGCACATAGAACAGGGAAACCACAGTGACTGCTGAGCAAACATGTCCTTCATCAAGATGTGGATTCCTGAGAGCAGAATCTGTCCGATGTATTAAAGCTGTGTGTATAGAAGCCGAAAGAGAGAGAGAGAAGAGAGAGAGAGAGAGAGAGAAGAGAGAGAGAGAGAGAGAGATAGAGAGAGAGAGAGAGAGAGTGAGAGAGAGAAGAGAGATAGAGAGAGGAAGAGAGAGAGAGAGAGAGAGAGAGAGAGAGTGAAAGAGAGAGAGAAGAAGAGATAGAGGGAGGGAGAGGACAGGGAGAGAAGATAAGTTATCTTTAGAGGGTATGATGTAGTAAATCAAGAGCTGTTGCAGTTTACACCTCATTATAGATTAGGGGGATTAATACAGTAGTCCAATGTGTGTAGAGTAGAGGCCTGCAGAGTAGGATTATAACCTAGCTGGTCAAACATCATTTAGCAATAATCAACTACAGTTTATTACCCCTTTAGTGTTTTATCAGTAAGTCCTGACAGCAGCCTGTTTCCAACATGAGTATTTTAACGTTTTTAGAAGGTATCTGATTGAGTCACCAGAGTGGGTCTGCTATTAGGAAGAAGAGAAGAAGACTGTCAAATGAGAGGAACAGGGTTTAGCCTTGTTGGCTGTCCTGTTATAGTAACTGTCAACTAACCTTATCATCTGCTCAGCCTCAAGCACCACTTCTAATTCTAACACTCACGCATAACTCTCCTCCCTCTCCGCTCCTCTCCTTCCTCTCCTCTCCTCTCATCTCCCCTTCCCTCCTCTCCGTTTCTCCCCTTCCCCCTCCCCTCCTTTCCTCTCCCCTTCTCTCCTCCCCTCTCTGCTCCTCTCCTCCCCTCTTCCTCTCATCTCCCCTCCTCTCCTCTCCTCTCCTCTCCCTCCTCTCCTCTCCTCTCTCCCCTTCCCTTCCCTCTCTCTCCCCCTTCCCTCTCCTCTACCCTCCTCTCCTCTCATCTCCTCCCCTTTCTTCTCCTCTCCCCTTCTCCCCTCTCTGCTCCTCTCCTCCCCTTCCCTTCCCTCTCATCTCCCCTTCTTCCTCTCCTCTCTCCCCTCCTCTCCTCTCATCTCCTCCCCTTTCTTCTCCTCTCCCTTCTCCCCCTCTCTGCTCCTCTCCTCCTCTCTCCTTCCCTCTCACTCTCCCCTCCTCTCCTCTCCTCTTCTCTCCCTCCTCTCCTCTCCCCTTCTCTCCTCTCCTCCCCTCTCCTACCCTTCCCTCTCCCTCATCTATTCCCCTTCCCTCTCCCTCCTTTTCCTCTCCCCTTCTCTCCTCTCTCTCTGCTCCTCCCTTCCCTCTCCTCTTGTCTCCTCCTTCCCTCTCCTTTCCTCATCTCCTCCCTTCCCTCCCCCTCCTCTCTCTCTCTCTCCTCTCCTCTCCTCTCTATCTGTCAATGCCTGACTGTGGAGTTATTTGTAGTTGTATTTCTCTGCAGGGCTGTTTCCATTCTCTTAAAGTGTAGGTCATGCCATGTCATGGCATCACACCAGTGTTAAAGCTGATGAGATGATTGCCCTGTCAGCCAACGGCACCGTGCACGTTTAAGAGTGTTATTATTCACCCCTCTGTGTGAGGAGGAGGAGGGAGGAGGAGGAGGAGGAGAACTAAAATGTAATTCATCTTTCGTGCAAGTGATTTCACACATCACACACACACACACACACACACACACACACACTGAGACACACACACACACACACACACACACACACACACACACACACACACACACACACACACACAAATCAAACACCTGTATGTTTTCGAAGCATGACAAATACAATTTGATTTGGCACAGACACAGAGACACACACACACACACAAAGACACACACACAGAGACACACACCACACGCACAGTTTTGACGTTAATGAAAATACCAACGGTGACAAGTTGATGAGTGTGTGTATGTGTGTGTACATATGCGTGTGTGTGCTGTGATGAGAGGGTATGCAGTGATGCTTATTAAAAGTTGACTCAGCGGTTCCTCTCCAGTCACTTTCCACACGTCACAGTGATGCTTATATTTGAAGCAACATCTCAATTCATCAATCAGGAAGTTAAAGTTTGATTGGGGCGGCAGGGTAGCCTAGTGGTTAGAGTGTAGGCGGCAGGGTAGCCTGGTGGTTGCAGGGAGTGTGAGGACGGCAGATAGCCCTAGTGGTTAGAGTGTAGGGCGGCAGGGTAGCCTAGTGGTTAGAGTGTGGGGGCGGCAGGGTAGCCTGGTGGTTGAGTGTAGGCGGCAGAGATAGCCTGGTGGTTAGGTGTGGGGGCGGCAGGGGGTAGCCTAGGTGGTTAGAGTGTAGGGGCGGCAGGGTAGCCTGGTGGTTAGAGTGTAGAGGTGGCAGGAGCAGCCTGGTGGTTAGAGTGTAGGGCGGCAGGGGTAGCCTGAGTGGTTGGAGTGTAGGGCGGCAGTGTAGCCTAGTGGTTTAGAGTGTAGAGGTGGCAGGGTAGCCTAGTGGTTAGAGCGTTGGACTAATAACCGAAAAGGTTGCAAGTTCAAACCCCCAAGCTGAAAAGGTACAAATCTGTCGTTCTGCCCCTGAACAGGCGAGTTAACCCACTGTTCCTAGGCCGTCATTGAAAATAAGAATTTGTTCTTACTGACTTGCCTAGTTAAATAAAGGTAAAACAAAAGTTTGATTGCAAATGGGTCTTCCAAATGGACAATGACCCCAAGCATAATTCCAAAATGGCTTAAGGACAACAAAGTCAAGGTGTTGGAGTGGCCATCACAAAAGTCTGACCTCAATCCATGGAAAATGACTGGGCAGAACTGGAAAGCGTGTGTGGAGCATGAAGGCCAACAAACCTGACTCTCTGTTAGGAGGAATGGAACAAAATTCACCCAACTTATTGTGGGAAGCTTGTGCTGCCGAAACGTTTGACCTAAGTTAAGCAATTTAAAGGCAATGCTATCAAATACTGATTGAGTGTATGTAAACTTCTGACCCACTGGGAATGTGATGGAAGAAATTAAAGCTAAAATAAATAATTCTCTCTACTATTATTCTAACATTTCACATTCTTAAAATAAAGTGGTGATCCTAACTGAGCCTAAGACAGGGAATTTATACAAGGATTAAAATGTTGGTTCAGGCCAGCTGGGTAGAGACAGGTTGTTATAGACAGTGTT
>NW_027036675.1:10000-15284 GCF_034236695.1 Oncorhynchus nerka | reverse complement strand
TCTCTGTTCCAGAGTGGTGGATCACTCTCTCTCTCTCTGGTGGATCACTCTCTCTCTGTTCCAGAGTGGTGGATCACTCTCTCTCTCTGTTCCAGAGTGGTGGATCACTCTCTCTCTCTGTTCCAGAGTGGTGGATCACTCTCTCTCTCTGTTCCAGAGTGGTGGATCACTCTCTCTCTCTGTTCCAGAGTGGTGGATCACTCTCTCTCTCTGTTCCAGAGTGGTGGATCACTCTCTCTCTCTGGTGGATCTCTCTCTCTGTTCCAGAGTGGTGGATCTCTCTCTCTCTCTGTTCCAGAGTGGTGGATCACTCTCTCTCTCTGTTCCAGAGTGGTGGATCTCTCTCTCTCTCTCTGTTCCAGAGTGGTGGATCTCTCTCTCTCTCTCTCTGTTCCAGAGTGGTGGATCACTCTCTCTCTCTGGTGGATCTGTTCCAGAGTGGTGGATCACTCTCTCTCTCTGTTCCAGAGTGGTGGATCACTCTCTCTCTCTGTTCCAGAGTGGTGGATCACTCTCTCTCTCTCTCTGTTCCAGAGTGGTGGATCACTCTCTCTCTCTCTCTCTCTGTTCCAGAGTGGTGGATCACTCTCTCTCTCTGTTCTGTTCCAGAGTGGTGATCACTCTCTCTCTCTCTCTCTCTGTTCAGTGATGGATCACTCTCTCTCTGTTCCAGAGTGGTGGATCACTCTCTCTCTCTCTCTCTGTTCCAGAGTGGTGGATCACTCTCTCTCTCTGTTCCAGAGTGGTGGATCACTTCTCTCTCTCTCTCTCTGTTCCAGAGTGGTGGATCACTCTCTCTCTCTGTTCTGTTCAGAGTGGTGGATCACTCTCTCTCTGTTCCAGAGTGGTGGATCATTCTCTCTCTGTTCCAGAGTGGTGGATCACTCTCTCTCTCTCTGTTCCAGAGTGGTGGATCACTCTCTCTCTCTCTCTGTTCCAGAGTGGTGGATCACTCTCTCTCTCTGTTCCAGAGTGGTGAACTCATTCTCTCTCTCTGTTCCAGAGTGTTCCAGTGGTGATGATTCTCTCTCTCTGTTCCAGAGTGGTGGATCACTCTCCAGAGTCTTCTCTCTCTGTTCCAGAGTGGTGGATCACTCTCTCTGTTTCCAGAGTGGTGAATCATTCTCTCTCTCTGTTCCAGAGTGGTGGATCACTCTCTCTGTTCCAGAGTGGTGGATAATTCTCTCTCTCTGTTCCAGAGTGGTGGATCACTCTCTCTCTCTCTCTCTGTTCTGTGGTGGATCACTCTCTCTCTCTGTTCCAGAGTGGTGGATGACTCTCTCTCTCTCTGTTCCAGAGTGGTGGATCACTCTCTCTCTCTGTTCCAGAGTGGTGGATCTCTCTCTCTCTCTCTCTGTTCCAGAGTGGTGGATCACTCTCTCTCTCTGTTCCAGAGTGGTGGATCTCTCTCTCTCTCTCTCTGTTCCAGAGTGGTGGATCACTCTCTCTCTCTCTCTCTGTTCCAGAGTGGTGGATCACTCTCTCTCTCTCTCTCTGTTCCAGAGTGGTGGATCACTCTCTCTCTCTCTGTTCCAGAGTGGTGGATCACTCTCTCTCTCTCTGTTCCAGAGTGGTGGATCACACTCTCTCTCTCTGTTCCAGAGTGGTGAATCATTCTCTCTCTCTGTTCCAGAGTGGTGGATCATTCTCTCTCTGTTCCAGATCTCTCTCTCTCTGTTCAGAGTGGTGAATCACTCTCTCTCTGTTCCAGAGTGGTGGAATCTCTCTCTCTCTGTTCCAGAGTGGTGATCATTCTCTCTCTCTGTTCCAGAGTGGTGGATCACTCTCTCTCTGTTCCAGAGTGGTGGATAACTTTCTCTCTCTGTTCCAGAGTGGTGGATGACTCTCTCTCTCTCTCTCTCTGTTCCAGAGTGGTGGATGACTCTCTCTCTCTCTCTCTCTGTTCCAGAGTGGTGGATCACTCTCTCTCTGTTCCAGAGTCACTCTGTTCCAGAGTGGTGGATCTCTCTCTCGCTCTCTCTCTGTTCCAGAGTGGTGGATCACTCTCTCTCTCTCTCTGTTCCAGAGTGGTGGATCACTCTCTCTCTCTCTCTGTTCCAGAGTGGTGATCACTCTCTCTCTCTCTCTGTCTGTTCCAGAGTGGTGGATCACTCTCTCTCTCTCTCTGTTCCAGAGTGGTGGATCACTCTCTCTCTCTGTTCCAGAGTGGTGGATCACTCTCTCTCTCTGTTCCAGAGTGGTGGATCACTCTCTCTCTCTGTTCCAGAGTGGTGGATCACTCTCTCTCTCTCTGTTCCAGAGTGGTGGATCAGTTCCAGAGTGGTGGATCTCTCTCTCTCTCTGTTCCAGAGTGGTGGATCACTCTCTCTCTCTGTTCCAGAGTGGTGTATCTCTCTCTCTCTCTCTGTTCCAGAGTGGTGATCACTCTCTCTCTGTTCCAGAGTGGTGGATCTCTCTCTCTCTGTTCCAGAGTGGTGGATCACTCTCTCTCTCTGTTCCAAAGTGGTTTATCACTCTCTCTCTCTCTCTGTTCCAGAGTGGTGGATCACTCTCTCTCTGTTCCAGAGTGGTGGATCACTCTTCTCTCTCTCTCTGTTCCAGAGTGGTGGATCACTCTCTCTCTCTGTTCCAGAGTGGTGGATCACTCTCTCTCTCTCTCTGTTCCAGAGTGGTGGATCACTCTTCTCTCTGTTCCAGAGTGGTGGATCACTGTCTCTCTCTGTTCCAGAGTGGTGGATCTCTCTCTCTCTCTGTTCCAGAGTGGTGGATCACTCTCTCTCTCTCTCTCTGTTCCAAAGTGGTTTATCACTCTCTCTCTGTTCCAGAGTGGTGGATCACTCTCTCTCTGTTCCAGAGTGGTGGATCACTCTCTCTCTCTCTCTCTGTTCCAGAGTGGTGGATCACTCTCTCTCTCTCTGTTCCAGAGTGGTGGATCACTCTCTCTCTCTGTTCCAGAGTGGTGAATCATTCTCTCTCTCTGTTCCAGAGTGGTGGATAATTCTCTCTCTCTGTTCCAGAGTGGTGGATCACTCTCTCTCTCTCTCTGTTCCAGAGTGGTGAATCATTCTCTCTCTCTGTTCCAGAGTGGTGGATGACTCTCTCTCTCTCTCTCTGTTCCAGAGTGGTGGATGACTCTCTCTCTCTCTCTCTGTTCCAGAGTGGTGGATGACTCTCTCTCGCTCTCTCTCTGTTCCAGAGTGGTGGATGACTCTCTCTCGCTCTCTCTCTGTTCCAGAGTGGTGGATGACTCTCTCTCGCTCTCTCTCTGTTCCAGAGTGGTGGATCACTCTCTCTCTCTGTTCCAGAGTGGTGGATCACTCTCTCTCTCTCTCTCTCTCTGTTCCAGAGTGGTGGATCACTCTCTCTCTCTCTCTCTGTTCCAGAGTGGTGGATCTCTCTCTCTCTCTCTCTGTTCCAGAGTGGTGAATCACTCTCTCTCTCTCTCTCTCTGTTCCAGAGTGGTGGATCACTCTCTCTCTCTCTCTCTGTTCCAGAGTGGTGGATCTCTCTCTCTCTGTTCCAGAGTGGTGAATCACTCTCTCTCTCTCTCTCTGTTCCAGAGTGGTGGATCACTCTCTCTCTCTCTCTCTCTGTTCCAGAGTGGTGGATCACTCTCTCTCTCTCTGTTCCAGAGTGGTGGATCACTCTCTCTCTCTCTCTCTGTTCCAGAGTGGTGGATCACTCTCTCTCTCTCTCTGTTCCAGAGTGGTGGATCACTCTCTCTCTCTCTCTCTGTTCCAGAGTGGTGGATCTCTCTCTCTCTCTCTGTTCCAGAGTGGTGGATCACTTCTCTCTCTCTCTGTTCCAGAGTGGTGGATCTCTCTCTCTCTCTGTTCCAGAGTGGTGGATCACTCTCTCTCTCTCTCTGTTCCAGAGTGGTGGATCACTCTCTCTCTCTGTTCCAGAGTGGTGGATCTCTCTCTCTCTGTTCCAGAGTGGTGGATCACTCTCTCTCTCTGTTCCAGAGTGGTGGATCACTCTCTCTCTCTGTTCCAGAGTGGTGGATCACTCTCTCTCTCTGTTCCAGAGTGGTGGATCACTCTCTCTCTCTGTTCCAGAGTGGTGGATCTCTCTCTCTCTCTCTGTTCCAGAGTGGTGGATCACTCTCTCTCTCTGTTCCAGAGTGGTGTATCTCTCTCTCTCTCTCTCTCTGTTCCAGAGTGGTGGATCACTCTCTCTCTCTGTTCCAGAGTGGTGGATCTCTCTCTCTCTCTGTTCCAGAGTGGTGGATCACTGTCTCTCTCTCTCTCTCTGTTCCAAAGTGGTTTATCACTCTCTCTCTCTCTCTCTGTTCCAGAGTGGTGGATCACTCTCTCTCTCTGTTCCAGAGTGGTGGATCACTCTCTCTCTCTCTCTCTGTTCCAGAGTGGTGGATCACTCTCTCTCTCTCTGTTCCAGAGTGGTGGATCACTCTCTCTCTCTCTCTCTCTGTTCCAGAGTGGTGGATCACTCTCTCTCTCTGTTCCAGAGTGGTGGATCACTCTCTCTCTCTGTTCCAGAGTGGTGGATCACTCTCTCTCTCTGTTCCAGAGTGATGGATCACTCTCTCTCTCTCTCTCTCTGTTCCAGAGTGATGGATCACTCTCTCTCTCTCTCTCTGTTCCAGAGTGATGGATCACTCTCTCTCTCTCTGTTCCAGAGTGGTGAATCATTCTCTCTCTCTGTTCCAGAGTGATGGATCACTCTCTCTCTCTCTCTGTTCCAGAGTGGTGGATCACTCTCTCTCTCTCTCTCTGTTCCAGAGTGATGGATCACTCTCTCTCTCTCTGTTCCAGAGTGGTGAATCATTCTCTCTCTCTGTTCCAGAGTGGTGAATCATTCTCTCTCTCTGTTCCAGAGTGGTGAATCATTCTCTCTCTCTGTTCCAGAGTGGTGAATCATTCTCTCTCTCTGTTCCAGAGTGGTGGATAATTCTCTCTCTCTGTTCCAGAGTGGTGGATCACTCTCTCTCTCTCTCTCTGTTCCAGAGTGGTGAATCATTCTCTCTCTCTGTTCCAGAGTGGTGGATGACTCTCTCTCTCTCTCTCTGTTCCAGAGTGGTGGATGACTCTCTCTCGCTCTCTCTCTGTTCCAGAGTGGTGGATGACTCTCTCTCGCTCTCTCTCTGTTCCAGAGTGGTGGATCACTCTCTCTCTCTCTCTGTTCCAGAGTGGTGGATGACTCTCTCTCGCTCTCTCTCTGTTCCAGAGTGGTGGATGACTCTCTCTCGCTCTCTCTCTGTTCCAGAGTGGTGGATCACTCTCTCTCTCTCTCTCTCTGTTCCAGAGTGGTGGATCACTCTCTCTCTCTGTTCCAGAGTGGTGGATCACTCTCTCTCTCTGTT
>NW_027036674.1:0-15280 GCF_034236695.1 Oncorhynchus nerka | reverse complement strand
CCTATAGCCTGGGTTACCTACCACCTCTAAGTGTTTATCTAATCCTATAGCCTGGGTTACCTACCAACTCTCAGTGTTTATCTAATCCTATAGCCTGAGTTACCTACCACCTCTCAGTGTTTATCTAATCCTATAGCCTGGGTTACCTACCACCTCTCAGTGTTTATCTAATCCTATAGCCTGGGTTACCTACCACCTCTCAGTGTTTATCTAATCCTATAGCCTGGGTTACCTACCACCTCTCAGTGTGTATCTAATCCTATAGCCTGGGTTACCTACCACCTATAGCCGGGGTTACCTACCAACTCTCAGTGTGTATCTAATCCTATAGCCTGGGTTACCTACCACCTATAGCCTGGGTTACCTACCAACTCTCAGTGTGTATCTAATCCTATAGCCTGGGTTACCTACCACCTATAGCCGGGGTTACCTACCAACTCTCAGTGTGTATCTAATCCTATAGCCTGGGTTACCTACCACCTATAGCCTGGGTTACCTACCAACTCTCAGTGTGTATCTAATCCTATAGCCTGGGTTACCTACCACCTCTCAGTGTTTATCTAATCCTATAGCCTGGGTTACCTACCACCTCTCAGTGTTTATATAATCCTATAGCCTGGGTTACCTACCACCTCTAAGTGTTTATCTAATCCTATAGCCTGAGTTACCTACCACCTCTCAGTGTTTATCTAATCCTATAGCCTGGGTTACCTACCACCTCTCAGTGTTTATATAATCCTATAGCCTGGGTTACCTACCAACTCTCAGTGTTTATCTAATCCTATAGCCTGGGTTACCTACCACCTCTCAGTGTTTATCTAATCCTATAGCCTGGGTTACCTACCACCTCTCAGTGTTAATATAATCCTATAGCCTGGGTTACCTACCACCTCTCAGTGTTTATCTAATCCTATAGCCTGGGTTACCTACCACCTCTCAGTGTTTATCTAATCCTATAGCCTGGGTTACCTATCATCTCTCTCTCAGTGTTTATCTAATCCTACAGCATGGGTTACCTACCACCTCTCAGTGTTTATCTAATCCTATAGCCTGGGTTACCTATCACCTCTCTCTCAGTGTTTATCTAATCCTACAGCCTGGGTTACCTACCAACTCTCAGTGTTTATCTAATCCTATAGCCTGGGTTACCTACCAACCCTCAGTGTTTATCTGATCATATAGCCTGGGTTACCTACCAACTCTCAGTGTTTATCTAATCCTATAGCTTGGGTTACCTACCACCTCTCAGTGTTTATCTAATCATATAGCCTGGGTTACCTACCACCTATAGCCTGGGTTACCTACCACCTCTCACTGTTTATCTAATCCTATAACCTGGGTTACCTACCACCTCTCAGTGTTTATCTAATCCTATAGCCTGGGTTACCTACCACCTCTCAGTGTTTATCTACTCCTATAGCCTGGGTTACCTACCACCTCTCACTGTTTATCTAATCCTATAGCCTGGGTTACCTACCACCTATAGCCTGGGTTACCTACCACCTCTCAGTGTTTATCTAATCCTATAGCCTGGGTTACCTACCACCTCTCAGTGTTTATCTAATCCTATAGCCTGGGTTACCTACCACCTCTCAGTGTGTATCTAATCCTATAGCCTGGGTTACCTACCACCTATAGCCGGGGTTACCTACCAACTCTCAGTGTGTATCTAATCCTATAGCCTGGGTTACCTACCACCTATAGCCTGGGTTACCTACCAACTCTCAGTGTGTATCTAATCCTATAGCCTGGGTTACCTACCACCTCTCAGTGTTTATCTAATCCTATAGCCTGGGTTACCTACCACCTCTCAGTGTTTATATAATCCTATAGCCTGGGTTACCTACCACCTCTAAGTGTTTATCTAATCCTATAGCCTGGGTTACCTACCAACTCTCAGTGTTTATCTAATCCTATAGCCTGAGTTACCTACCACCTCTCAGTGTTTATCTAATCCTATAGCCTGGGTTACCTACCACCTCTCAGTGTTTATATAATCCTATAGCCTGGGTTACCTACCAACTCTCAGTGTTTATCTAATCCTATAGCCTGGGTTACCTACCACCTCTCAGTGTTTATCTAATCCTATAGCCTGGGTTACCTACCACCTCTCAGTGTTAATATAATCCTATAGCCTGGGTTACCTACCACCTCTCAGTGTTTATCTAATCCTATAGCCCGGGTTACCTACCACCTCTCAGTGTTTATCTAATCCTATAGCCTGGGTTACCTATCATCTCTCTCTCAGTGTTTATCTAATCCTACAGCCTGGGTTACCTACCACCTCTCAGTGTTTATCTAATCCTATAGCCTGGGTTACCTATCACCTCTCTCTCAGTGTTTATCTAATCCTACAGCCTGGGTTACCTACCACCTCTCAGTGTTTATCTAATCCTATAGCCTGGGTTACCTACCACCTCTCAGTGTTTATCTAATCTTATAGCCTGGGTTACCTACCAACTCTCAGTGTTTATCTAATCCTATAGCCTGGGTTACCTACCAACCCTCAGTGTTTATCTAATCATATAGCCTGGGTTACCTACCAACTCTCAGTGTTTATCTAATCCTATAGCCTGGGTTACCTAACACCTCTCAGTGTTTATCTAATCCTATAGCCTGGGTTACCTACCACCTCTCAGTGTTTATATAATCCTATAGCCTGGGTTACCTACCACCTCTCAGTGTTTATCTAATCCTATAGCTTGGGTTACCTACCACCTCTCAGTGTTTATCTAATCATATAGCCTGGGTTACCTACCACCTCTCAGTGTTTATCTAATCCTATAGCCTGGGTTACCTACCACCTCTTACTGTTTATCTAATCCTATAGCCTGGGTTACCTACCACCTCTCTCTCAGTGTTTCTCTAATCCTATAGCCTGGGTTACCTACCACCTCTCAGTGTTTATCTAATCCTATAGCTTGGGTTACCTACCACCTCTCAGTGTTTATCTAATCATATAGCCTGGGTTACCTACCACCTATAGCCTGGGTTACCTACCACCTCTCACTGTTTATCTAATCCTATAACCTGGGTTACCTACCACCTCTCAGTGTTTATCTAATCCTATAGCCTGGGTTACCTACCACCTCTCAGTGTTTATCTACTCCTATAGCCTGGGTTACCTACCACCTCTCACTGTTTATCTAATCCTATAGCCTGGGTTACCTACCACCTATAGCCTGGGTTACCTACCACCTCTCAGTGTTTATCTAATCCCATAGCCTGGGTTACCTACCACCTCTCAGTGTTTATATAATCCTATAGCCTGAGTTACCTACCACCTATAGCCTGGGTTACCTACCACCTCTCAGTGTTTATCTAATCCTATAGCCTGGGTTACCTACCACCTCTCAGTGTTTATCTAATCCTATAGCCTGGGTTACCTACCACCTCTCAGTGTGTATCTAATCCTATAGCCTGGGTTACCTACCACCTATAGCCGGGGTTACCTACCAACTCTCAGTGTGTATCTAATCCTATAGCCTGGGTTACCTACCACCTCTCAGTGTTTATCTAATCCTATAGCCTGGGTTACCTACCACCTCTCAGTGTTTATATAATCCTATAGCCTGGGTTACCTACCACCTCTCAGTGTTTATCTAATCCTATAGCCTGGGTTACCTACCAACTCTCAGTGTTTATCTAATCCTATAGCCTGAGTTACCTACCACCTCTCAGTGTTTATCTAATACTATAGCCTGGGTTACCTACCACCTCTCAGTGTTTATATAATCCTATAGCCTGGGTTACCTACCAACTCTCAGTGTTTATCTAATCCTATAGCCTGGGTTACCTACCACCTCTCAGTGTTTATCTAATCCTATAGCCTGGGTTACCTACCACCTCTCAGTGTTAATATAATCCTATAGCCTGGGTTACCTACCAACTCTCAGTGTTTATCTAATCCTATAGCCTGGGTTACCTACCACCTCTCCAGTGTTTATCTAATCCTATAGCCTGGGTTACCTACCACCTCTCAGTGTTAATATAATCCTATAGCCTGGGTTACCTACCACCTCTCAGTGTTTATCTAATCCTATAGCCCGGGTTACCTACCACCTCTCAGTGTTTATCTAATCCTACAGCCTGGGTTACCTACCACCTATAGCCTGGGTTACCTATCATCTCTCAGTGTTTATCTAATCCTATAGCCTGGGTTACCTATCATCTCTCAGTGTTTATCTAATCCTATAGCCTGGGTTACCTACCACCTATAGCCTGGGTTACCTACCACCTCTCAGTGTTTATCTAATCCTATAGCCTGGGTTACCTACCACCTATAGCCTGGGTTACCTAACACCTCTCAGTGTTTATCTAATCCTATAGCCTGGGTTACCTACCACCTCTTCAGTGTTTATCTAATCCTATAGCCTAGGTTACCTAACACCTCTCTCTCAGTGTTTATCTAATCCTATAGCCTGGGTTACCTACCACCTCTCAGTGTTTATCTAATCCTATAGCCTGGGTTACCTACCACCTCTCAGTGTTTAGCTAATCCTATAGCCTGGGTTACCTTCCACCTATAGCCTGGGTTACCTACCACCTCTCAGTGTTTATCTAATCCTATAGCCTGGGTTACCTACCACCTCTCAGTGTTTATCTAATCCTATAGCCTGGGTTACCTATCATCTCTCAGTGTTTATCTAATCCTATAGCCTGGGTTACCTACCACCTCTCAGTGTTTATCTAATCCTATAGCCTGGGTTACCTACCACCTCTCAGTGTTTATCTAATCGTATAGCCTGGGTTACCTACCACCTATAGCCTGGGTTACCTATCACCTCTCAGTGTTTATCTAATCCTATAGCCTGGGTTACCTACCACCTCTCAGTGTTTATCTAATCCTATAGCCTGGGTTACCTACCATCTCTCAGTGTTTATCTAATCCTATAGCCTGGGTTACCTACCACCTCTCAGTGTTTATCTAATCCTATAGCCTGGGTTACCTACCAACTCTCAGTGTTTATATAATCCTATAGCCTGGGTTACCTACCACCTCTCAGTGTTTATCTAATCCTATAGCCTGGGTTACCTACCACCTATAGCCTGGGTTACCTACCACCTCTCAGTGTTTATCTAATCCTATAGCCTGGGTTACCTATCACCTCTCTCTCAGTGTTTATCTTATCCTATAGCCTGGGTTACCTACCACCTCTCAGTGTTTATCTAATCCTATAGCCTGGGTTACCTATCACCTATAGCCTGGGTTACCTACCACCTCTCAGTGTTTATCTAATCCTACAGCCTGGGTTACCTACCACCTCTCTCTAGTGTTTATCTAATCCTATAGCATGGGTTACCTACCAACTCTCAGTGTTTATATAATCCTATAGCCTGGGTTACCTACCACCTCTCAGTGTTTATCTAATCCTATAGCCTGGGTTACCTACCACCTCTCTCTCAGTGTTTATATAATCCTATAGCCTGGGTTACCTACCACCTCTCAGTGTTTATATAATCCTGTAGCCTGGGTTACCTACCGCCTCTCAGTGTTTATCTAATCCTATAGCCTGGGTTACCTATCACCTCTCAGTGTTTATACAATCCTATAGCCTGGGTTACCTACCACCTCTCTCAGTGTTTATATAATCCTATAGCCTGGGTTACCTACCAACTCTCAGTGTTTATCTAATCCTATAGCCTGGGTTACCTACCACCTCTCTCTCAGTGTTTATCTAATCCTACAGCCTGGGTTACCTACCACCTCTCAGTGTTTATCTAATCCTATAGCCTGGGTTACCTACCACCTATAGCCTGGGTTACCTATCATCCTATAGCCTGGGTTACCTACCACCTCTCAGTGTTTATCTAATCCTATAGCCTGGGTTACCTACCACCTCTCAGTGTTTATCTAATCCTATAGCCTGGGTTACCTACCACCTCTCAGTGTTTATCTAATCCTATAGCCTGGGTTACCTACCACCTCTCAGTGTTTATCTAATCCTATAGCCTGGGTTACCTACCACCTCTCAGAGTTTATCTAATCCTATAGCCTGGGTTACCTACCACCTATAGCCTGGGTTACCTACCACCTCTCAGTGTTTATCTAATCCTATAGCCTGGGTTACCTATCACCTCTCTCTCAGTGTTTATCTAATCCTATAGCCTGGGTTACCTACCACCTCTCAGTGTTTATCTAATCCTATAGCCTGGGTTACCTATCACCTATAGCCTGGGTTACCTACCACCTCTCAGTGTTTATCTAATCCTATAGCCTGGGTTACCTACCACCTCTCAGAGTTTATCTAATCCTATAGCCTGGGTTACCTACCACCTATAGCCTGGGTTACCTACCACCTCTCAGTGTTTATCTAATCGTATAGCCTGGGTTACCTACCACCTATAGCCTGGGTTACCTATCACCTCTCAGTGTTTATCTAATCCTATAGCCTGGGTTACCTACCACCTCTCAGTGTTTATCTAATCCTATAGCCTGGGTTACCTACCACCTCTCAGTGTTTATCTAATCCCCATAGCCTGGGTTACCTATCACCTATAGCCTGGGTTACCCTACCACCTCTCAGTGTTTATCTAATCCACAGCCTGGGTTACCTACCCTATAGTGTTGATCCCCATAGCATGGGTTACCTACCAACTCTCAGTGTTTATCTAATCCTATAGCCTGGTTACCTAACACCTCTCAGTGTTTATATAATCCTGTAGCCTGGGTTACCTCCACCTCTCAGTGTTTATATAATCTAATCCCACAGTGTTTATATAATCCTGTAGCCTGTTACCTACCGCCTCTCAGTGTTTATCTAATCCTATAGCCTGGAGTTACCTATCACCTCTCAGTGTTTATATAATTCTATAGCCTGGATTACCTAACACCTCTCAGTGTTTATCTAATCCTATGGCCTGGGTTACCTACCACCTCTCAGTGTTTATATAATCCTATAGCCTGGGTTACCTACCACCTCTCAGTGTTTATCTAATCCTATAGCCTGGGTTATCTACCACCTCTCAGTGTTTATCTAATCCTATAGCCTGGGTTACCTACCAACTCTCAGTGTTTATATAATCTATAGCCTGGGTTACCTGCCATAGCCTCTCCTCAGTGTTTATATAATCCTATAGCCTGGGTTACCTACCACCTCTCTCAGTGTTTATCTAATCCTATAGCCTGGGTTACCTACCACCTCTCTCAGTGTTTATATAATCTATAGCCTGGGTTACCTACCACCTCTCTCTCAATGTTTATCTAAACTACAGCCTGGGTTACCTACCACCTCTCAGTGTTTATCTAATCCTATAGCCTGGGTTACCTACCACCTACAGCCTACCACCTCTCCTACCACCTCTCAGTGTTTATCTAATCCTATAGCCTGGGTTACCTACCACCTCTCAGTGTTTATCTAATCCTATAGCCTGGGTTACCTACCACCTCTCAGTGTTTATCTAATCCTATCCAAGACGTGTTTGTTTACCTACCACCTCTCAGTGTTTATATAATCCTATAGCCTGGGTTACCTACCACCTCTCAGTGTTTATCTAATCCTCAGCCTGTTTTACCACCTCTCAGTGTTTGTCTAATCCTATAGCCTGGGTTACCTACCACCTCTCAGTGTTTATCTAATCCTATAGCCTGGGTTACCTACCACCTCCCAGTGTTTATCTAATCCTATAGCCTGGAGTTACCTACCACCTCTCAGTGTTTATATAATCCTATAGCCTGTGTTACCTATCACCTCTCAGTGTTTATCTAATCCTATAGCCTGGGTTACCTACCACCTCTCAGTGTTTATATAATCCTATAGCCTGGGTTACCTACCACCTCTCAGTGTTTATCTAATCCTATAGCCTGGGTTACCACCTCTCAGTGTTTATCTAATCCTATAGCCTGGGTTACCTACCACCACCTCCAGTGTTTATATAATCCTATAGCCTGGGTTACCTATCTCTCAGTGTTTATATAATCCTATAGCCTGTTACCTACCACCTCTCAGTGTTTATATAATCCTATAGCCTGGGTTACCTATCACCTCTCAGTGTTTATCTAATCCTATAGCCTGGAGTTACCTACCACCTCTCAGTGTTTATCTAATCCTACAGCCTGGGTTAGCCTGCTACCTACCACCTCTCAGTGTTTATCTAATCCTATAGCCTGGGTTACCTACCAACTCTCTCAGTGTTTATCTAATCGTATAGCCTGGGTTACCTACCACCTCTCAGTTTATATAATCCTATAGCCTGGGTTACCTACCACCTCCCAGTGTTTATCTAATCATATAGCTGGGTTACCTACCACCTCAGTGTTTATCTAATCCTATAGCCTGGGTTACCTTACTGCCTCTCAGTGTTTATCTAATCCTATAGCCTGGGTTACCTACCACCCAGCCTGGGGTTACCTACCACCTCTCAGTGTTTATCTAATCCTACAGCCTGGGTTACCTACCACCTCTCAGTGTTTATCTAATCCTATAGCTTGGGTTACCTACCACCTCTCTCTCTCAGTGTTTATATAATCCTATAGCCTGGGTTACCTACCACCTCTCAGTGTTTATCTAATCCTATAGCTTGGGTTACCATCACCTATAGCCTGGGTTACCTACCACCTCTCAGTGTTTATATAATCCTATAGCCTGGGTTACCTACCACCTCTCTCAGTGTTTATCTAATCCTATAGCCTGGGTTACCTACCACCCCCCAGTGTTTATATAATCCTATAGCCTGGGTTACCTAACACCTCCTCAGTGTTTATATAATCCTATAGCCTGGGTTACCTACCACCTCTCAGTGTTTATCTAATCCTATAGCCTGGGTTACCTACCACCTCTCAGTGTTTATATAATCCTATAGCTGGGTTACCTACCAACTCTCAGTGTTTATATAATCCCTATAGCCTGGGTTACCTACCACCTCTCAGTGTTTATATAATCCTATAGCCTGGGTTACCTACCAACTCTCAGTGTTTATATAATCCTATAGCCCTGGTTACCTACCACCTCTCAGTGTTTATCTAATCCTATAGCCTGGGTTACCTACCACCTCTCAGTGTTTATATAATCCTATAGCCTGGGCTACCTACCACCTCTCAGTGTTTTATCTAATCCTGTAGCCCGGGTACCTACCACCTCCCCAGTGTTTATATAATCCTATAGCCTGGGTTACCTACCAACTCTCAGTGTTTATATAATCCTATAGCCTGGGTTACCTACCAACTCTCAGTGTTTATATAATCCTATAGCCTGGGTTACCTACCACCTCTCAGTGTTTATATAATCCTATAGCCTGGGTTACCTACCACCTCAGTGTTTATCTAATCCTATAGCCTGGGTTACCTACCACCTATAGCCTGGGTACCTACCACCTATAGCCTGGCTACCTACCAACTCTCAGTGTTTATCTAATACTGTAGCCTGGGTTACCTACCACCTATAGCCTGGGTTACCTACCAACTCTCAGTGTTTATATAATCCTATAGCCTGGGTTACCTACCACCTATAGCCTGGGTTACCTACCACCTCAGTGTTTATCTAATCATAGCCTGGGTTACCTACCACCTCTCAGTGTTTATCTAAATCCTATAGCCTGGGTTACCTACCACCTCTCAGTGTTTATATAATCCTATAGCCTGGGGTTACCTACCACCTCTCAGTGTTTATCTAATCCTATAGCCTGGGTTACCTACCACCTCTCAGTGCTATATAATCCTATAGCCTGGGTTACCTACCACCTCTCAGTGTTTATCTACTCCTATAGCCTGCTACCTACCAACTCTCAGTGTCATCTAATCCTATAGCCTGGGTTACCTACCACCTATAGCCTGTTACCTATCATCTCAGTGTTTATATAATCCTATAGCCTGTTAGCTACCACCTCTCAGTGTTTATCTAATCCTATAGCCTGGGTTACCTCCAAACAGCATAAAAGGAGAACCTTGCTGTGTAAAGGTCCATCTGCCTGTATGAGATACAGAACAATTTACCTTCCATTGACTTCAACACACAGAATGCACTCATTCAAATTCACAATAACGACTCAATGCAGAACACTGACAAACCGGCAACGCCTCAGCAGCATGCCGCTAGGGACGCAGTCCTGATGGGCCCCTATTCCCTACGTTGTGCCCCCTATTCCCTATGTAGTGCAAACTCTATTCCCTACATAGTGCACCCTATTCCCTACGTTGTGCCCCCTATTCCCTATGTAGTGCACCCTATTCTCACATAGTACACCCTATTCCCTACGTAGTTCACCCTATTCCCTACGTAGTGCACCCTATTCCCTACGTAATGAACCCTATTCTACTTAGTGCCCACTATTCCCTTACATAGTGAACCTATTCCCTACGTGAGGCCCTATGGGCGCCTGGTTAAATGTAGTACCAATAGGATAGGGTGTCATAGAGACGCATTGTAACAGAGATGGTGAAGAGACACTACAATAGGATTGGGTGTCGTAGAGGACGCATTGTAACAGAGAGATGGTGAAGGGGCAGAAGGGACACTTATACTAAAAACCATCTAATTATAGGCTGCTGCTTCTTCAGAGCAGGTAGAGATTTCTCACCAGAGGATGTGGCTCTTCTTCTCACAATCAAATTGCTTAGAGAGAATGAAGACCATACAAAGAGACACGCACACACACACACACACACACACACACACACACACACACACACAGACACAGTGAAACCCATGTGGGAAACGCTATACAATCTGCATGCACCCAGGGTCTCTCAAAGCCTCATGCCAATGTCATTTTACCTGGAGAAGGAACGAGATGGAGGGAGGAAAGAGAGAGAGAGGAGGGAGAGAAAGAAAGAGAGAGGGGAGAGAAAGATAGAGGGAGAGAAAGAGAGGAGATGGAGGGAGAGAAAGAGAGAGAGAGAGATGGAGGGAGAGAAAGAGAGAGATGGGAGGGAGGAAAGAGAAAGATGACAGAATCACAAGATAGATGGAGGGCGAGAAAGAGAGAGAGATGGAGGGAGAGAAAGAACGAGAGATGGAGGGGGAGGGAGAGAAAGAGAGACAGATGGAAGGGAGATGGAGGAGAGAAAGAGAGAGAGATGGAGGGAGAGAAAGAAGAGGGAGAGATGAGAGGGGAGGGAGAGAAAGAGAGAGAGATGGAAGGAGAGAAAGAGAGAGATGGAGGGAGTGAAAGAGAAAGATGACAGAATCACAAGGAGAGATGGGAGGGCGAAAGAGAGAGAGATGGAGGAGAGAAAGAACGAGAGATGGAGGGGGAGGGAGAGAAAGAGAGACAGATGGAAGGAGAGAAAGAGAGAGATGGAGGGAGAGAAAGAGAGAGATGGAGGGAGAGAAAGAGAGACAGATGGAGGGAGTGAAAGAGAGAGAGATGGAGGGAGAGAAAGAGAGAGAGATGGAGGAAGAGAAAGCGAGAGAGATGGAGGCAGAGAAAGAGAGAGATGGAGGGAGAGAAAGATAGAGAGATGGAGGGAGAGAAAGAGAGAGAGATGGATGAAGAGAAAGAACGAGAGATGGAGGAAGAGAGAAAGAGAGAGAGATGGAGGGAAGAGAAAAGAGAGAGATGGAGGGAGAGAAAGAGAGAGAGATGGAGGGAGAGAAAGAGAGAGATGGAGGGAGAGAGATAGAGAGAGAGATGGAGGGAGGGAGGGAGGGAGGGAGAGAAAGAGAGGGAGAGAAAGAGAGACAGATGGAGGAAGAGAAAGAGAGAGAGATGGAGGAAGAGAAAGAGAGAGAGATGGAGGAAGAGAAAGAGAGAGAGATGGAGGAAGAGAAAGAGAGAGAGATGGAGGAAGGGAAAGAGAGAGAGATGGAGGAAGAGAAAGATTGAGAGATGGAGGAAGAGAAAGAGAGAGATGGAGGGAGAGAAAGAGAGAGAGATGGATGAAGAGAAAGAGAGAGAGATGGAGGGAGAGAAAGAGAGAGATGGATGGAGAGAGATAGAGAGAGAGATGGAGGGAGGGAGGGAGGGAGAGAAAGAGAGGGAGAGAAAGAGAGACAGATGGAGGAAGAGAAAGAGAGAGAGATGGAGGGAGAGAAAGAGAGAGAGATGGAGGAAGAGAAAGAGAGAGATAGAGGGAGAGAAAGAGAGAGAGATGGAGGGAGTGAAAGAGAGAGATGGATGTCATTCCTGTCAAGGTGCTCTAGGTGTCCTGGAGGGCAGGTAGTTTGCCCCCGATGATGCGTTGTGCAGACCGTACCACCCCCTGCGGTTGCGGTCAGTGCATTTTTCGTACCAGGTGGTGATACAGCCCGACAGGATGCTCTCAATGGTGCATCTATAGAAGTTTGTGAGGGTTTTAGGTGCCCAGCCAAATCTCTTCAGCCTGCTGAGGTTGAAGAGGTGCTGTTGAGCCTTCACAACACTGTGCATACACAGCATCTCTTCCTACCTGCAGAATGAACTCTTCTCTTCATCAGAGCTGCTGTCTTCCTGCAGGGTCTAGATAAGAGGCATTAAATATACATTCCAATTATTGTTTTGTCAGTTTGAAAACCCTGGGAAATAAAAGGATCAACCTTAGTCAACGTGGCAGAGGGGAACAACACACACACACAGACACACACACACACACACACACACACACACACACACACACACACAGACACACAGACACACACACACACACACACACACACACACACACACACACACACACACACACACACACACACATTCACCTGCACACACACACACACACACACACACACACACACACATGCCTTTTCTCCAAGTATCCTTTGTCAACAGTTAATTAACGTTTGAGAGATTAAATGAGGAAACAAAACGTAGAGTTTACCAAGGCGTTGAACGGGTTCACCACAAACTGACAAAGAGAAAAGCTCTGGAGAAAACAACACACAGAGACAACCATCTGTGTCCCAAATAGCTCCCTACTCCCTACATCGTGCACTACGCTTGACCAGAGTCCTATGGGGTTAATAGGGGTCCATTTGGCACGCGGACAGACAGACGTTTAATCTTGACTTTTTCGACTGATGGCTTACTAATTCATTTTTTTTTTTTTCAATTATACGTCGGGAAAACAACGTCTTTTTTTTGCTAATTAGTTGTCTCTTTAAGACTCGACAGAGACGGCGTCCCATTGAAATTCAACAGGGCCTGCGTGCTACAGAGACCACAGACAGACCGTGGAAAACCCTCTCTCTTTATTGAGACTATACAAAGGGACAGCAGTCCCACCAGGTCGATCCGTAGTTTATTATTCTAACTAACCACCAAGGAAACATGGGTAATTACCATATCTGAGGAGAAAGAAACCGTGTAGTTGATGTACCGACTGACTGAATGGTCCAAGTACTGAGACGGACACTTAGTGTACAAAACGTTAAGAACACCACAAAGTGGAGTCGCAGTTCAACGGCTCAGACACGAGACGTAGGTGGCAGGGTCTACAGGAAATTCACGGACTACAAAATGAAAACCAGCCATGTCACAGACACAAATGTCTTGCTTCCAGACAAACTAAACACCATCTTTCTCCGCTTCGAAGATAACACAGTGCCACCGACGCGACCCGCTAACAAGGACAGCAGGCCCCCCCTCTCGCCTTCCCCGTGGCCGACGTAAGACATTTAAACGTGTTAGCCCTCGCAAGGCTGTTGGCCCAGACTGCATTCCTAGCAACGTCCTCAGAGCATGCGCAGACCAGCTGGCCGGAGTGTTTAAGGACATATTCAATCTCTCTCTATCGCAGTCTGCTGTCCCCACATGCTTCAAGATGGCCGCCATTGTTCCTGTACCCAAGAATGCAAAGATAACTGAACTAAATGGCCACGTAGCACTGATATGGTCCACACACAGACAGAGTGGTTAAGAAGGCACAACAGTGCCTCTTCAATCTCAGGAGGCTGGAGAAATTTGGCTTGCCACCTAAAACCCTCACAAACTTTTAGAGATGCACAATTGAGAGCATCCTGTCGGGCTGTATCACCGCTTAGTACGGAAACTGCACCACCCTCAACCGCAAGGCTCTCCAGAGGGTGGTGCGGTCTGCTCAAACCAACACCGGACGCAAACTACCTGCCCTCCAGGACACCTACAGCACCACGATGTCACAGGAAGGCCAAAAAGATCATCAAGGACATCAACCACCTGAGCCACTGCCTGTTCACTACCATCCAGAAGGTGAGGTCAGTACAGGTGCATCAAAGCTGGGAACGAGAGACTGAAGAACAGATTCTGTCTCAAAGCCATCAGACAGTTAAACAGCTTCTATCTCAAGGCCATCAGACTGTTAAACAGCTTCTATCTCAAGGCCATCAGACTGTTAAACAGCTTCTATCTCAAGGCCATCAGACTGAAAAACAGCTTCTATCTCAAGGCCATCAGACTGTTAAACAGCCGTCACTAACACAGAGGCTGAAAACAGCTTCTATCTCAAGGCCATCAGACTGATAAACAGCTTCTATCTCAAGGCCCATCAGACTGTTAAACAGCTTCTATCTCAAGGCCATCAGACTGAAAAACAGCTTCTATCTCAAAGCCATCAGACAGTTAAACAGCTTCTATCTCAAGGCCATCAGACTGTTAAACAGCTTCTATCTCAAGGCCATCAGACTGAAAAACAGCTTCTATCTCAAGGCCATCAGACTGAAAAACAGCTTCTATCTCAAGGCCATCAGACTGTTAAACAGCTTCTATCTCAAGGCCATCAGACTGTTAAACAGCTTCTATCTCAAGGCCATCAGACTGTTAAACAGCTTCTATCTCAAGGCCATCAGACTGTTAAACAGCTTCTATCTCAAGGCCATCAGACTGTTAAACAGCTTCTATCTCAAGGCCATCAGACTGTTAAACAGCTTCTATCTCAAGGCCATCAGACTGTTAAACAGCTTCTATCTCAAGGCCATCAGACTGTTAAAACAGCTTCTATCTCAAGGCCATCAGACTGTTAAACAGCTTCTATCTCAAGGCCATCAGACTGTTAAACAGCTTCTATCTCAAGGCCATCAGACTGTTAAAACAGCTTCTATCTCAAGGCCATCAGACTGTTAAACAGCTTCTATCTCAAGGCCATCAGACTGTTAAACAGCTTCTATCTCAAGGCCATCAGACTGTTAAACAGCTTCTATCTCAAGGCCATCAGACTGTTAAACAGCTTCTATCTCAAGGCCATCAGACTGTTAAACAGCTTCTATCTCAAGGCCATCAGACTGTTAAACAGCTTCTATCTCAAGGCCATCAGACTGTTAAACAGCTTCTATCTCAAGGCCATCAGACTGTTAAACAGCTTCTATCTCAAGGCCATCAGACTGTTAAACAGCTTCTATCTCAAGGCCATCAGACTGATAAACAGCTTCTATCTCAAGGCCATCAGACTGTT
>NW_027036673.1:0-15260 GCF_034236695.1 Oncorhynchus nerka | reverse complement strand
TGTGGAGACACTGGCTTGAGGGCTAAGCACCCCTTTCTCATCTGGACCGACCACCAAAATCTGGAGTATATTCGGGCAGCTAGGAGACTGAACCCGCGGCAGGCAAGGTGGGCCATGTTTTTCACTCGATTCCGGTTCACTTTATCATATAGACCAGGCTCCCAGAACGTGAAGGCGGACGCACTGTCCCGCCTTTACGACACGGAGGATAGGTCCACCGAACCTACTCCCATCCTTCCGGCCTCAAAGCTGATGGCACCGGTGGTATGGGAGGTGGACTCGGACATCGAGCGGGCGTTACGGGCTGAACCCGCGCCTCCTCAGTGTCCGGCGGGGCGGAGGTACGTGCCGCTTGGTGTTCGGGACCAACTGATTCGGTGGGCTCACGTCCTACCCTCCTCGGGTCACCCTGGGGTGAGGAGGACAGTGGGGAGCCTTCGGGGGAGGTATTGGTGGCCTACCTTGGCTAGGGACGTTAAGGTTTATGTCTCCTCCTGTTCGGTATGCGCCCAGAGTAAGGCTCCTAGGCACCTTCCTAGAGGGAAGTTACAACCCCTCCCGTTCCACAACGGCCATGGTCACATCTATCCGTAGATTTCCTGACCGACCTTCCCCGTCTCAGGGCAACACCACGGTTCTGGTGATTGTGGATCGGTTCTCTAAGTCCTGCCGTCTCCTCCCGTTGCCGGTATCCCAACAGCCCTACAGACTGCGGAGGCATTATTCACCCACGTCTTCCGGCACTACGGGGTGCCGGAGGACATCGTCTCTGATCGGGGTCCCCAGTTCACGTCCCGGGTATGGAGGCGTTCATGGAGCGTCTGGGGGTCTCGGTCAGCCTGACCTCCGGTTATCACCCCGAAAGTAATGGGCAGGTGGAGAGAGTAAACCAGGAGGTGGGTAGGTTTCTGCGGGTCGTACTGCCAGGACCGGCCAGGGGAGTGGGCGAGATACATCCCCTGGGCTGAAATGGCCCAGAATTCACTACGCCACTCCTCTACTAATGTGTCCCCCTTTCAGTGTGTGTTGGGGTACCAGCCGGTCCTGGCACCGTGGCATCCGAGCCAGACCGAGGCTCCTGCGGTGGAGGAATGGGTGCAGCGCTCCAAAGAGACCTGGAGGGCCGTCCAGGAATCCCTTCAACAGGCTAGTGGACGGCAGAAAAGGAGTGCTGACCGCCACCGCAGTGAGGCCCCCGTGTTTGTAACAGGGGACAGGGTCTGGCTCTCGACCCGAAACCTACCCCTCCGCGTGCCCTGCCGGAAGCTTGGGCCGCAGTGTGTAGGGCCGTTCAAAGTCCTGAGGAGAATAAACGAGGTGTGTTATCGATTACAACTCCCTTCCTATTATCGTATTAACCCCTCGTTTCATGCGTCTCTCCTCAGGCCGGTGGTAGCTGGTCCCCTACAGGACGATGGGGTACTGGAGGTCCCTCCTCCCCCTCTGGACATCGAGGGGTCCCCGGCGTATACGATACGGGCCATTCTGGACTCGAGACGCCGGGTGAGGGGCCTGCAGTACCTCGTGGACTGGGAGGGGGCACGGTCCGGAGGAGAGGTGCTGGGTACCCACCAGGGACATTTTGGATCCGTCAATGTTGAGGGATTTCCATCGCCTCCATCCGGATCGCCCTGCGCCTCGTCCTCCGGGTCGACCTCGAGGCCGGTGTCGGCGCGCTGCGGGAGCCACGCGTCAAGGGGGTACTGTCACGACTCCGACCGAAGGACACTCCCTTCCCGTTCGGGTGGCGCTCGGCGGTCGTCGTCGCCGGCCTACTAGCTGCTACTGATTATTTCCTCCCCCTCCTTATGTGTTGATTGAGTGCACCTGTTTTGAATTAGGTAGTAGGCTTTATTAGTCAGCCGGCCCGCAGAGTTCCTTGTGCGGGATTAATTATTGTGACCATCTGTTTTAGTGCACTTGTGTGCACGTCTATAGGTTTTGTGTTTTTTCCCATTTTGTGGGTTTTCCCTGGACCGTTTAAGTCCCGCTGTTTGGGGGCATTTGTTTGCTCATTACGCCCTGTGTGTTCGTGAGGGTTTGCTTATGTTCGCCGTTTGTTCGGTGCATTAAAATAGCACTCACCTGAACTCTCTGCTTCCTGCGCTTGACTCCTCACCCACTACACTCAGATCGTTACAACCAAACCCAGGTGGACAAATGTTTATTATATTCCAGAAACAGCAGTACAGGGCACAATGCCCATTATAAAGTATTAAGGCCAGGGTAACAGTCAGAAGCATCCCACTCCTCAGCCCTATGTGACCCAGGAGACATCTGCTCCCTATAGATAACAGAAAGAGCAGAAGAAGTGTGCTCCCTATAGATAACAGAGAGAACAGGAGAAGTGTGCTCCCTATAGATAACAGAGAGAGCAGGAGAAGTGTGCTCCCTATAGATAACAGAGAGAACAGGAGACGTGTGCTCCCTATAGATAACAGAGAGAGCAGGAGAAGTGTGCTCCCTATAGATAACAGAGAGAGCAGGAGAAGTGTGCTCCCTATAGATAACAGAGAGAACAGGAGAAGTGTGCTCCCTATAGATAACAGAGAGAGCAGGAGAAGTGTGCTCCCTATAGATAACAGAGAGAACAGGAGAAGTGTGCTCCCTATAGATAACAGAGAGAACAGGAGAAGTGTGCTCCCTATGGATAACAGAGAGAACAGGAGAAGTGTGGTCCCTATGGATAACAGAGAGAGCAGGAGAAGTGTGCTCCCTATAGATAACAGAGAGAGAGCAGGAGAAGTGTGCTCCCTATAGATAACAGAGAGAGAACAGGAGAAGTGTGCTCCCTATAGATAACAGAGAGATAACAGGAGAAGTGTGCTCCCTATGGATAACAGAGAGAGAACAGGAGAAGTGTGCTCCCTATAGATAACAGAGAGAGAACAGGAGAAGTGTGCTCCCTATAGATAACAGAGAGAGAACAGGAGAAGTGTGCTCCCTATGGATAACAGAGAGAGCAGGAGAAGTGTGCTCCCTATAGATAACAGAGAGAGAGCAGGAGAAGTGTGCTCCCTATAGATAACAGAGAGAGAACAGGAGAAGTGTGCTCCCTATAGATAACAGAGAGAGCAGGAGAAGTGTGCTCCCTATGGATAACAGAGAGAGCAGGAGAAGTGTGCTCCTTATGGATAACAGAGAGAGAACAGGAGAAGTGTGCTCCCTATGGATAACAGAGAGAGAGAACAGGAGAAGTGTGTTCCCTATAGATAACAGAGAGAGAACAGGAGAAGTGTGCTCCCTATAGATAACAGAGAGAGCAGGAGAAGTGTGCTGCCTATGGATAACAGAGAGAGAACAGGAGAAGTGTGCCCTATGGATAACAGAGAGAGAACAGGAGAAGTGTGCTCCCTATAGATAACAGAGAGAGAACAGGAGAAGTGTGCTCCTATAGATAACAGAGAGAGAACAGGAGAAGTGTGCTCCTATAGATAACAGAGAGAGCAGGAGAAGTGTGCTCCTATGGATAACAGAGAGAGAACAGGAGAAGTGTGCTCCCTATGGATAACAGAGAGAGAAACAGGAGAAGTGTGCTCCCTATGGATAACAGAGAGAGACAGGAGAAGATAACAGTGTGCTCCCTATGGATAACAGAGAGAGAACAGGAGAAGTGTGGTCCCTCAGAGAGAACAGGAGAAGTGTGCTCCTATGGATAACAGAGAGAGAGCAGGAGAAGTGTGCTCCCTATGGATAACAGAGAGAGAACAGGAGAAGTGTGCTCCCTATGGATAACAGAGAGAACAGGAGAAGTGTGCTCCCTATGGATAACAGAGAGAACAGGAGAAGTGTGGTCCCTATAGATAACAGAGAGAACAGGAGAAGTGTGCTCCCTATAGATAACAGAGAGAGCAGGAGAAGTGTGCTCCCTATGAGAGAAGAACAGGAGAAGTGTGCTCCTATGGATAACAGAGAGAAACAGGAGAAGTGTGCTCCTATGGATAACAGAGAGAACAGGAGAAGTGTGCTCCCTATGGATAACAGAGAGAGAACAGGAGAAGTGTGCTCCCTATGGATAACAGAGAGAGAACAGGAGAAGTGTGCTCCCTATGGATAACAGAGAGAGACAGGAGAAGTGTGCTCCCTATGGATAACAGGAGAGAGCAGGAGAAGTGTGCTCCCTATGGATAACAGAGAGAGATGGATAACAGAGAGAACAGGAGAAGTGTGGTCCCTATAGATAACAGAGAGAGAACAGGAGAAGTGTGCTCCCTATGGATAACAGAGAGAGAACAGGAGAAGTGTGCTCCCTATGGATAACAGAGAGAGAACAGGAGAAGTGTGCTCCCTATAGATAACAGAGAGAGAACAGGAGAAGTGTGCTCCTATGGATAACAGAGAGAGAGGAGAAGTGTGCAGGAGAAGTGTGCTCCCTATGGATAACAGAGAGAGAACAGGAGAAGTGTGCTCCCTATGGATAACAGAGAGAGAAGGGAGAAGTGTGCTCCCTATGGATAACAGAGAGAGAACAGGAGAAGTGTGCTCCCTATGGATAACAGAGAGAGAACAGGAGAAGTGTGCTCCCTATGGATAACAGAGAGAGAAGGAGAAGTGTGCTCCCTATGGATAACAGAGAGAGAACAGGAGAAGTGTGCTCCCTATGGATAACAGAGAGAGAACAGGAGAAGTGTGCTCCCTATGGATAACAGAGAGAAACAGGAGAAGTGTGCTCCCTATAGATAACAGAGAGAGAACAGGAGAAGTGTGCTCCCTATGGATAACAGAGAGAGAGAACAGAGAAGTGTGCTCCCTATAGATAACAGAGAGAGAACAGGAGAAGTGTGCTCCCTATGGATAACAGAGAGAACAGGAGAAGTGTGCTCCTATGGATAACAGAGAGAACAGGAGAAGTGTGGTCCCTATGGATAACAGAGAACAGGAGAAGTGTGCTCCCTATGGATAACAGAGAGAACAGGAGAAGTGTGCTCCCTATGGATAACAGAGAGAACAGGAGAAGTGTGGTCCCTATGGATAACAGAGAGAGAACAGGAGAAGTGTGCTCCTATGGATAACAGAGAGAGAACAGGAGAAGTGTGCTAACAGAGAGAACAGGAGAAGTGTGCTATGGATAACAGAGAGAGAACAGGAGAAGTGTGCTCCCTATGGATAACAGAGAGAGAACAGGAGAAGTGTGCTCCCTATGGATAACAGAGAGAACAGGAGAAGTGTGCTCCCTATGGATAACAGAGAGAACAGGAGAAGTGTGGTCAGGAGAAGTGTGCTCCCTATGGATAACAGAGAGAACAGGAGAAGTGTGCTCCCTATGGATAACAGAGAGAACAGGAGAAGTGTGCTCCCTATGGATAACAGAGAGAGAACAGGAGAAGTGTGCTCCCTATGGATAACAGAGAGAGAACAGGAGAAGTGTGCTCCCTATGGATAACAGAGAGAGAACAGGAGAAGTGTGCTCCCTATGGATAACAGAGAGAACAGGAGAAGTGTGCTCCTTATGGATAACAGAGAGAGAACAGGAGAAGTGTGCTCCCTATGGATAACAGAGAGAGAACAGGAGAAGTGTGCTCCCTATGGATAACAGAGAGAACAGGAGAAGTGTGCTCCCTATGGATAACAGAGAGAGAACAGGAGAAGTGTGCTCCCTATGGATAACAGAGAGAACAGGAGAAGTGTGCTCCCTATGGATAACAGAGAGAGGAGAAGTGTGCTCCCTAGGAGAAGTGTGCTCCCTATGGATAACAGAGAGAACAGGAGAAGTGTGCTCCCTATGGATAACAGAGAGAAAGGAGAAGTGTGCTCCCTATAGATAACAGAGAGAGAACAGGAGAAGTGTGCTCCCTATAGATAACAGAGAGAGAACAGTGTGCTCCCTATGGATAACAGAGAGAACAGGAGAAGTGTGCTCCCTATGGATAACAGAGAGAGAACAGGAGAAGTGTGCTCCCTATGGATAACAGAGAGAGAAGGAGAAGTGTGCTCCCTATAGATAACAGAGAGAGAAGGAGAAGTGTGCTCCCTATAGATAACAGAGAGAGAACAGGAGAAGTGTGCTCCCTATAGATAACAGAGAGAGAACAGGAGAAGTGTGCTCCCTATGGATAACAGAGAGAACAGGAGAAGTGTGCTCCCTATGGATAACAGAGAGAACAGGAGAAGTGTGCTCCCTATGGATAACAGAGAGAGAAGGAGAAGTGTGGTCCCTATAGATAACAGAGAGAACAGGAGAAGTGTGCTCCTATAGATAACAGAGAGAACAGGAGAAGTGTGCTCCTATGGATAACAGAGAGAGAATAACAGGAGAAGTGTGCTCCCTATAGATAACAGAGAGAGCAGGAGAAGTGTGCTCCCTATAGATAACAGAGAGAAGGAGAAGTGTGCTCCCTATAGATAACAGAGAGAGAACAGGAGAAGTGTGCCCTATAGATAACAGAGAGAGAACAGGAGAAGTGTGCTCCTATGGATAACAGAGAGAGAACAGGAGAAGTGTGCTCCCTATAGATAACAGAGAGAAACAGAGAAGTGTGCTCCCTATAGATAACAGAGAGAGCAGGAGAAGTGTGCTCCCTATAGATAACAGAGAGAACAGGAGAAGTGTGCTCCCTATAGATAACAGAGAGAGAACAGGAGAAGTGTGCTCCCTATAGATAACAGAGAGAACAGGAGAAGTGTGCTCCCTATGGATAACAGAGAGAACAGGAGAAGTGTGCTCCTTATGGATAACAGAGAGAGAACAGGAGAAGTGTGCTCCCTATGGATAACAGAGAGAGAACAGGAGAAGTGTGGTAACCAGGAGAAGTGTGCTATGGATAACAGAGAGAGCAGGAGAAGTGTGCTCCCTATGGATAACAGAGAGAGAACAGGAGAAGTGTGCTCCTTATGGATAACAGAGAGAACAGGAGAAGTGTGCTCCCTATAGATAACAGAGAGAGAGCAGGAGAAGTGTGCTCCCTATAGATAACAGAGAGAGAACAGGAGAAGTGTGCTCCCTATAGATAACAGAGAGAGCAGGAGAAGTGTGCTCCCTATGGATAACAGAGAGAGCAGGAGAAGTGTGCTCCTTATGGATAACAGAGAGAGAACAGGAGAAGTGTGCTCCCTATGGATAACAGAGAGAGAGAACAGGAGAAGTGTGTTCCCTATAGATAACAGAGAGAGAACAGGAGAAGTGTGCTCCCTATAGATAACAGAGAGAGCAGGAGAAGTGTGCAGGATAACAGAGAGAGAACAGGAGAAGTGTGCTCCCTATGGATAACAGAGAGAACAGGAGAAGTGTGCTGCCTATGGATAACAGAGAGAGAGCAGGAGAAGTGTGCTCCCTATGGATAACAGAGAGAGAACAGGAGAAGTGTGCTCCCTATGGATAACAGAGAGAACAGGAGAAGTGTGCTCCCTATGGATAACAGAGAGAACAGGAGAAGTGTGGTCCCTATAGATAACAGAGAGAACAGGAGAAGTGTGCTCCCTATAGATAACAGAGAGAGCAGGAGAAGTGTGCTCCCTATGGATAACAGAGAGAGAACAGGAGAAGTGTGGTCCCTATGGATAACAGAGAGAACAGGAGAAGTGTGCTCCCTATGGATAACAGAGAGAGAGCAGGAGAAGTGTGCTCCCTATGGATAACAGAGAGAGAACAGGAGAAGTGTGCTCCCTATGGATAACAGAGAGA
The DNA here is from genome assembly GCF_034236695.1 of Oncorhynchus nerka. NCBI lineage: Eukaryota > Metazoa > Chordata > Actinopteri > Salmoniformes > Salmonidae > Oncorhynchus > Oncorhynchus nerka. Next base: position 7,639 of record NW_027036673.1, on the reverse strand, counting down.
GAACAGGAGAAGTGTGCTCCCTATGGATAACAGAGAGAGAGCAGGAGAAGTGTGCTCCCTATGGATAACAGAGAGAGAACAGGAGAAGTGTGCTCCCTATGGATAACAGAGAGAACAGGAGAAGTGTGGTCCCTATAGATAACAGAGAGAGCAGGAGAAGTGTGCTCCCTATAGATAACAGAGAGAGAACAGGAGAAGTGTGCTCCCTATGGATAACAGAGAGAGAACAGGAGAAGTGTGCTCCCTATGGATAACAGAGAGAGCAGGAGAAGTGTGCTCCCTATGGATAACAGAGAGAGCAGGAGAAGTGTGCTCCCTATGGATAACAGAGAGAGAAGGAGAAGTGTGCTCCCTATGGATAACACAGAGAGCAGGAGAAGTGTGCTCCCTATGGATAACAGAGAGAGAAGGAGAAGTGTGCTCCCTATAGATAACAGAGAGAGAACAGGATAAGTGTGCTCCCTATGGATAACAGAGAGAGAACAGGAGAAGTGTGCTCCCTATGATAACAGAGAGAGAGGAGAAGTGTGCAGGAGAAGTGGAGAAGTGTGCTCCTATGGATAACAGAGAGAGAAGGAGAAGTGTGCTCCCTATAGATAACAGAGAGAGAAGGAGAAGTGTGCTCCCTATAGATAACAGAGAGAGAACAGGAGAAGTGTGCTCCCTATAGATAACAGAGAGAGAACAGGAGAAGTGTGCTCCCTATAGATAACAGAGAGAGCAGGAGAAGTGTGCTCCCTATGGATAACAGAGAGAGAACAGGAGAAGTGTGCTCCCTATGGATAACAGAGAGAACAGGAGAAGTGTGCTCCTTATGGATAACAGAGAGAGAACAGGAGAAGTGTGCTCCCTATGGATAACAGAGAGAGAACAGGAGAAGTGTGCTCCCTATGGATAACAGAGAGAGAACAGGAGAAGTGTGGTCCCTATGGATAACAGAGAGAACAGGAGAAGTGTGCTCCCTATGGATAACAGAGAGAGAGCAGGAGAAGTGTGCTCCCTATGGATAACAGAGAGAGAACAGGAGAAGTGTGCTCCCTATGGATAACAGAGAGAGAACAGGAGAAGTGTGCTCCCTATGGATAACAGAGAGAGAACAGGAGAAGTGTGCTCCTATGGATAACAGAGAGAGAACAGGAGAAGTGTGCTCCCTATGGATAACAGAGAGAAACAGGAGAAGTGTGCTCCCTATGGATAACAGAGAGAACAGGAGAAGTGTGCTCCCTATGGATAACAGAGAGAACAGGAGAAGTGTGCTCCTATGGATAACAGAGAGAGAACAGGAGAAGTGTGCTCCCTATGGATAACAGAGAGAACAGGAGAAGTGTGCTCCCTATGGATAACAGAGAGAGGAGAAGTGTGCCCTATGGATAACAGAGAGAGCAGGAGAAGTGTGCAGAGAGAAACAGGAGAAGTGTGCTCCCTATGGATAACAGAGAGAGAACAGGAGAAGTGTGCTCCCTATGGATAACAGAGAGAGAACAGGAGAAGTGTGCTCCTATAGATAACAGAGAGAGAACAGGAGAAGTGTGCTCCCTATGGATAACAGAGAGAGAGCAGGAGAAGTGTGCTCCCTATAGATAACAGAGAGAGAACAGGAGAAGTGTGCTCCCTATGGATAACAGAGAGAACAGGAGAAGTGTGCTCCCTATGGATAACAGAGAGAGAACAGGAGAAGTGTGCTCCCTATGGATAACAGAGAGAACAGGAGAAGTGTGGTCCCTATGGATAACAGAGAGAGAACAGGAGAAGTGTGCTCCCTATGGATAACAGAGAGAGAACAGGAGAAGTGTGCTCCCTATAGATAACAGAGAGAGCAGGAGAAGTGTGCTCCCTATGGATAACAGAGAGAGAACAGGAGAAGTGTGCTCCCTATAGATAACAGAGAGAGAACAGGAGAAGTGTGCTCCCTATAGATAACAGAGAGAGAACAGGAGAAGTGTGCTCCCTATGGATAACAGAGAGAGACAGGAGAAGTGTGCTCCCTATGGATAACAGAGAGAGAAGGAGAAGTGTGCTCCTATAGATAACAGAGAGAGAAGGAGAAGTGTGCCCTAGAGAGAGAACAGGAGAAGTGTGCTCCCTATGGATAACAGAGAGAGAACAGGAGAAGTGTGCTCCCTATGGATAACAGAGAGAACAGGAGAAGTGTGCTCCCTATGGATAACAGAGAGAACAGGAGAAGTGTGCTCCCTATGGATAACAGAGAGAACAGGAGAAGTGTGGTCCCTATAGATAACAGAGAGAGAGCAGGAGAAGTGTGCTCCCTATAGATAACAGAGAGAGAACAGGAGAAGTGTGCTCCCTATAGATAACAGAGAGAGAGCAGGAGAAGTGTGCTCCCTATGGATAACAGAGAGAGAACAGGAGAAGTGTGCTCCCTATGGATAACAGAGAGAGAACAGGAGAAGTGTGCTCCCTATGGATAACAGAGAGAACAGGAGAAGTAACAGAGAGAGAAGGAGAAGTGTGCTCCCTATAGATAACAGAGAGAGAAGGAGAAGTGTGCTCCCTATAGATAACAGAGAGAGAACAGGAGAAGTGTGCTCCCTATAGATAACAGAGAGAGAACAGGAGAAGTGTGCTCCCTATGGATAACAGAGAGAACAGGAGAAGTGTGCTCCCTATGGATAACAGAGAGAGAAGGAGAAGTGTGCTCCCTATAGATAACAGAGAGAGAACAGGAGAAGTGTGCTCCCTATAGATAACAGAGAGAGAACAGGAGAAGTGTGCTCCCTATGGATAACAGAGAGAGAACAGGAGAAGTGTGCTCCCTATGGATAACAGAGAGAGACAGGAGAAGTGTGCTCCCTATGGATAACAGAGAGAGAAGAAGAAGTGTGGTCCCTATAGATAACAGAGAGAACAGGAGAAGTGTGCTCCCTATGGATAACAGAGAGAACAGGAGAAGTGTGCTCCCTATGGATAACAGAGAGAACAGGAGAAGTGTGCTCCCTATGAATAACAGAGAGAGCAGGAGAAGTGTGGTCCCTATAGATAACAGAGAGAGAACAGGAGAAGTGTGCTCCCTATAGATAACAGAGAGAGCAGGAGAAGTGTGCTCCCTATGGATAACAGAGAGAGAACAGGAGAAGTGTGCTCCCTATGGATAACAGAGAGAACAGGAGAAGTGTGCTCCCTATGATAACAGAGAGAGCTCCCCTATAGATAACAGAGAGAACAGGAGAAGTGTGCTCCTATAGATAACAGAGAGCAGGAGAAGTGTGCTCCCTATGGATAACAGAGAGAGAACAGGAGAAGTGTGCTCCCTATAGATAACAGAGAGAGAACAGGAGAAGTGTGCTCCCTATAGATAACAGAGAGAGAACAGGAGAAGTGTGCTCCCTATGGATAACAGAGAGAACAGGAGAAGTGTGCTCCCTATGGATAACAGAGAGAGAACAGGAGAAGTGTGCTCCCTATGGATAACAGAGAGAACAGGAGAAGTGTGGTCCCTATGGATAACAGAGAGAACAGGAGAAGTGTGCTCCTTATGGATAACAGAGAGAACAGGAGAAGTGTGGTCCCTATAGATAACAGAGAGAGAGCAGGAGAAGTGTGCTCCTTATGCTCCCCCCCACCCTCTCTCTCTCTCTATCCCCCCCACCCTCTCTCTCTCTATCCCCCCCCCACCCTCTCTCTCTCTCTATCCCCCCACCCTGTCTCTCTCTCTATCCCCCACCCTCTCTCTCTCTACCCCCCCCCCCTGTCTCTATCCCCCCACCCTCTCTCTCTCTCTCTATCCCCCACCCTGTCTCTCTCTCTATCCCCCCCCACCCTGTCTCTCTCTCTATCCCCCCCACCCTGTCTCTCTCTCTATCCCCCCACCCTGTCTCTCTCTCTATCCCCCCCACCCTGTCTCTCTCTATCCCCCCCACCCTGTCTCTCTCTCTACCCCCCACCCTGTCTCTATCCCCACCCTCTCTCTCTCTCTATCCCCCACCCTCTCTCTCTATCCCCCCACCCTCTCTCTCTCTATCCCCCCACCCTCTCTCTCTCTATCCCCCCACCCTCTCTCTCTATCCCCCACCCGTCTCTCTCTCTATCCCCCCACCCTCTCTCTCTCTCTATCCCCCCACCCTGTCTCTCTCTCTATCCCCCCCCACCCTGTCTCTCTCTCTATATCCCCCACCCTCTCTCTCTCTCTATCCCCCACCCTCTCTCTCTCTATCTATCCCCCACCCTCTCTATCTCTCTATCCCCCACTCTCTCTCTCTCTATCCCCCACCCTCTCTCTCTCTCTATCCCCCCACCCTCTCTCTCTCTATCCCCCACCCCCTCTCTCTCTACCCCCCACCCTGTCTCTATCCCCCCACCCTCTCTCTCTCTCTATCCCCCCACCCTCTCTCTCTCCCTATCCCCCACTCTCTCCCCTCTCTATCCCCCCACCCTGTCTCTATCTCTATCCCCCACCCTGTCTCTATCTCTATCCCCCCACCCTCTCTCTATCTCCATCCCCCACCCTCTCCCTCTCTCTATCCCCCCACCCTGTCTCTCTCTATCCCCCCACCCTGTCTCTCTCTATCCCCCCACCCTGTCTCTCTCTCTATCCCCCACCCTGTCTCTCTCTCTATCCCCCCCACCCTGTCTCTCTCTCTATCCCCCCCCACCCTGTCTCTCTCTATCCCCCCCACCCTGTCTCTCTCTCTATCCCCCCACCCTGTCTCTCTCTCTATCCCCCCCACCCTGTCTCTCTCTCTATCCCCCCACCCTGTCTCTCTCTCTCTCCCTGTCTCTCTCTTCCCTCCCTCTCTCACTCTCTCATCTCGCTCCCTGTCTCTCTCTTTCTCTCTATTTATTTCTCTCTCTCCATATCTCACACTAACACATTCACACCAACGTGCGCGCGCACACACACACACACACACACACACACACACACACACACACACACACACACACACACACACACACTACTATACTGCTTACAACAAGGGCATAAGCATTCTATCCTCACCTACTTCTACAGATACAGAAATCTCACAATTTGAGGGCAGAATGTATTGATATCAATCAAGAAATAACGTATTGTTTTAATCTTATGAGAGTAAGTGTTCTGTAATGGACCTATAGTACAATGTAATAGGTCTAGAAACATGTATTTTTACACCTACACATTTGAAACAATAGGTATTTTGTCATTCTTTGGTTTCTGGACCAAGCAGTTTAGCCTAGGGTGGACTAACGGTAAAGGACCAGAGTGACACTATAATGAACTCTCCGTGCGACTCGGGGAAGTGACACACATTTTCCAGTAGGCTACTGTTATTATTCTTACCTTGAGCTATTGCTATCGACTCAAACCGGTGCAGTTCTCTAAGCAGGGTTGTGCGTTCGGTGGGGTGAAGACTATAAATAAAATCCTTGGCTCCTTGAGGCGAGTTCAAGGGCTCCATCGGGTCCTTGTGAGGGTGTGTGCCCAAGTCGCAGCTCTGCTGGCTGGGTAGCATCGGTACAGGCTGGCGTAGCGGAGCTAGGTTTGACACGCGGACTCTTCCCAAGATGTTCCCCGACCTCAGAATGAGGGCGGGCCGCAGGACTCTCTGCAAACTGGGCAGCATGGTGGAGACAAAAGGGAAGTGGAGGCGTCGACAACCTAGAAGAGAAATACCATTTTAACGCTGACTGAAGCGTAAAGAAAAATACAGGAGGCTACTTACAATACAACATCCTCGACTGTTTCACGTATGAATGCAATGTATTATTTTGCCAGCAGTAGGCTACTGTGGAATGGCTAAGCCTATTCATAGGCAATAAATAACAAAGTAGACACAGACTCAGATCGGGCTGTCAAAGTGCAACTTAATGACAACACCGACCTCTCGATCAGCGGATGCTCTGCCGGTCTGTCCTGTCAAAAAATCAGATCTCTTTCGGGTGTAAAACGCAGCTCCGAACCATTAAGTCCTTCGATCACAATTTCATAGATCATGAAAACAATTCGCCAACAAAACACATTCGTGGCAAAAATCGGTGAGTCAAAAAATAAACATTCCTCCTCATCTTCAAATCCACAACATCGCCTAGGCTACTTCCCGTCTGCGGTCGGATGGGCTGCTTCTCTTCCCCGTGATGTGCGCCCTTCTCTCGAGGCTAAAAATATTCTCCAATGGAATAGCTTGACTATACGTAGCTATGACGGCATTTGCCTTACGTTTTTGTATAGCTCATACAGTGAGTGCGAAGGTACCACTAGACCGATAGCCTACTGTAGGCCTATTTGCGGTAGGTATCAATAGACATCCTAAGGACGTCTGCACAGGACATCTGAGCATAGTACATGTATGACAACATGGGAAATGTATTTTTCATTCCATATGGAATGCCATTAAAGAACGTTCTACATGCTATTTTTAGTGACTACATTTCCCAGATGAGCACTAGGGCTATTGAAAAACTACATTTCTGCTGCCGCATTATGGGAAACGTATTTTAGTCTGACCGGTGGCCTCTCCGCAATCTATTTATTAGACAACTGGGAACTCGAAAAAAACGAGCTCGGACAGGCTAAAATGGTTTGAACGGTCAACTCATTCGGAAATTCGGGCATCTTTCTAGAGCTTCGACTTTCCGACATGAAGATCACTGACGTCATGATTTGACCTGCTTTTTTCCCCGAGTTCCCAGTTGTCTTTAAAGCGCAATCTGGCGCATCATCAGTCCACAGACAGTGGCCCAAGTCATCATATAGCTCTCCATCCAATCTCTGTATCCTGGCCACAGTCACCACTGAAGCTAACAATCCCCTCATCACAGAGACAGACCTAAAAACTAAACATCCCTTTCCTGGGCTTGGTGTGGAATTACTATGTTACTACGACATCAGAGGGTAGACTACTAGTACAGGGACACAGAGTACTACAGAGTCACTAGTACAGGGACACAGAGTACTACAGAGTCACTAGTACAGGGACACAGAGTACTACAGAGTCACTAGTACAGGGACACAGAGTACTACAGAGTCACTAGTACAGGGACACAGAGTACTACAGAGTCACTAGTACAGGGACAGTCAGTCACTAGTACAGGGACACAGAGTACTACAGAGTCACTAGTACAGGGACACAGAGTACTACAGAGTCACTAGTACAGGGACAGTCAGTCACTAGTACAGGGACACAGAGTACTACAGAGTCACTAGTACAGGGACACAGAGTACTACAGAGTCACTAGTACAGGGACACAGAGTACTACAGAGTCACTAGTACATGGACACAGAGTACTACAGAGTCACTAGTACAGGGACAGTCAGTCACTAGTACAGGGACAGTCAGTCACTAGTACAGGGACAGGCAGTCACTAGGGTCAGTCACAGGGACAGGCAGTCACTAGTACAGGGACAGTCAGTCACTAGTACAGGGACAGTCAGTACCTAGTACAGGGACAGTCAGTCACTAGTACAGGGACAGTCAGTAACTAGTACAGGGACAGTCAGTCACTAGTCAGTCACTAGTACAGGGACAGTCAGTCACTAGTACAGGGACAGTCAGTCACTAGTACAGGGACAGTCAGTCACTAGTACAGGGACAGTCAGTCACTAGTACAGGGACAGTCAGTCACTAGCACAGGGACAGTCAGTCACTAGCACAGGGACAGTCAGTCACTAGTACAGGGACAGTCAGTCACTAGTACAGGGACA